>NW_028262874.1:588398-640468 GCF_049901715.1 Pseudonaja textilis
GCCCAAGCTTCTTGGATGAGAAGCAAAACGTCTTCTCGGAAAAAAACAGAAAATCCAGTTGCCTTTCCAAAAAGCACCTTTGGGGCAACCCCAAAAGACATATAGCAGATCTGAGCTACGTTGGGAACCTCATCTTAAAACTAAGTGGGTTAATTGCAGGATTCAGGGTGCAGACGCTCTCTTTCTCAGCTTATCCCTCCTGGCAGGAATTGGTAGGATGAGCTCAAAGGTAATAAGGAGAAAATTATTCTCGGTCTCCTAAATAAGCTCTAAATCTTACCGATAGAGGACAAATGATTTCCAGAAGCAAATTATGTCCCTCTGGTTTTTATTTTTAATTCTTTGCACAAAATACAACCGTGAGGTTCAAAGGATATTTACTGACTAGCATCCCTCAGCGAAATTTAAAGCCACCAGGAGACCTGAGAAAGGGAAAACCGATCTTTGTGGATCAGGCTTTGAGAAAGAAAGTTATGCCGTACTTTGGTGGAAAAACATGACTCAAATATGACATAATCCCAAAAGAGAAGAGGAGGAAGGAGAACAACCGAGTAACATCCAGAAAATATATGCATATATAGATATAGATATATCGTTTATTTCTCAAAAGCCAGCCTGGCTGCATATCAAGGAACTAAAACAAAAATAATCGGAACAAAACCAAGTAGAAGAAATACATAATCAAGATGACAACCCCGATGACAGCGATGTGAGAAGGGAAAAGGAGGGAAGTTATAACAGTTATTTTCAAAAATGCAAGCAACTTGCAACGTCTAGGAGACAATATTCACAGTTTGCATCCGAGGGTTTAGTACAGGATCACAGAGCCATAAATAAATCACAAGCATTCATCCATCCGAGCAGGGGGGGGAACAGAAAAAAGGGGGGGGGGGAACCAAAAGACGGTATTGAAAACATAATCACCATTGTCTTATCTCCAATGATGAAGCGATGGGGCAGTTGAATCTGACAATTTTATTTTCTTGGGTACATACAGAGATAATATCTATAGTATAGAATATATTATTCTTTATCTTCCTCCACTCAACCTTTAGACACAATGCATATGTTATTATTGTTTCCTATTTAGCTTGACTTCATACGAGAAAGGTATCGTGAGAAACTTCAAGGTTTCGCATTAAAACACAAGAAGAGGCAGAGTGGAAAGGAGGCCCAGAAGTCAACCGCAATGCCAGATTTTCAACGATTTGGTTGATGTTCGGGGAGCAGGTCGACGAGAGAGGTGGGGGAGAGAGGAGGAGGGAGAGAGGGAAAGAATGAAGACGCTAAGAGTTTAACTACTGCTTTCTTCATCCGTTTTGGTCAGTTTCTTCAGCGTATCCAGCAATTTCTGTGGGGTGAGGACATGTGTGGAACCTGGAGGAAGGAAAGAAAAAGAAGAAGACAATCAGATTTCAAAAAAGGAAGAGCAGAAGAGCACCTAAATCAAGGGTGGGCTATCTGAGACTCGGCAAATCTCCCTGGACTACCGCTACCAGGATCCTTTGCCAGGCTAGCTGCGTTGTGGGGACTAGCAGCTCCTCAACCTCTGGATGACTGCAGAGCGCCCGTGGCAGCCGTTTTTGGGATCGCCTCTGTCTCCCCCCACCGGCCCACTCACTCCCATCCCTCAAAGGTTGAAAAGCTTTAGGGTCAGCTCAAAAGGGCGACCCGCCCCACGAAGTATTTACTCCGAAGGCAGAAAAGGGGGAAGAAGGGTAAAGAAAGATTTTATAGAGGGGGAGCGAAAACTCCTAAAGTTGCCCACCCTTCATGTCACCCATTTATGGAGACTCTCAGTCATCTAGGTCACAGTTGTCCCAAAACTGCTTTTTCAAAAGGCAGCTGGACTTTGTTTTTCCTTGAAGACGTTTCGCTTCTCATCCCAGAAGCTTCCTTTCTTCTGACTGAAGAGAGTTCAGTCTTCAGACAGTTCAGTCAGAACTGAAGAAGCTTCTGGGATGACTGCCCACCCTTCAGCATATAAGATTTTTTGAGATTTAAAGCAGGAGGGATGGAGACCCACCTCTCATCCCTTCCCTGTCATGAGACCAGGCCCATGTCAATATATGCGCTCATATATATTAAAAGAAATGTTTGCAAAAGTTTAAGCCTATGGAAGTACATCTAAGCACAGGAGGAAAAAATAACTCAAAATGAATCAAAATGAAAACCATCCATTCCCCAAAAGAAATGTGCGTGTGTGTAAAAAAAAACCCCAAAACCTCCAATCACACAGCAATCAAAGTGCAGTGAGGACATGAAGGAAGACATGCAGAATTTGTCATGAAGTTCAAGAGCTGGAGCGTCATCTACCAAGAGAGCCAGTAGTTGGAGACCATCTGGGTATGCAATGGCCAAGAGGACTTCTTCAGAGAAGGCCCCTTTCTCCTTTAATCCATAGAAGCCAAATTAAAACAGAGGATAGTTTTATCCGTACGTGCCAAATACTATCATTTTAAATTACGGAGAAGAAATAAAGAATAATTTTGCCAGAAGAAGCCATTTTTTTTCTACTACGTTAGCCTGAAACCTGGGATAAGCAAGAGAAAAAAAAATATCCGTAATTCTTTGGGACTGAGTGAGAGGAGAGATATTTATAGATTCCTTTCCCAAGGGTTAATTCGTGTTTGTTGCAGCATCCAATCAATCCGGATGGGAGGTTAGAAAGCACTGAATCTCAGATTTGACCGATCGGTTGTCTACAAGGACACCAGATATGAAGCACCATGGAGTGTACCGCTTCAGTTTGTTGGTGGCGCCCTGAGGTCATAGTAGCCCAATTACAAGACAGAGAAGGTTCCATTTGTTGCTGGGTGGTTATAAACAGGAGAGGCCATCATAGTTTCCCCCACCTAGAGATTGGAGTGATCCAGCCCTCTCTAGTGCCTAATTCTGCTTGAATTATGGCAGAGAGAAAAGGAAGGCATGGAACAACAGATAAGAATTTGCAATGGGGCAAGCATCCACAGTGATGCCCAGACATTGCTTGAAAACTTGACTTTCTAGTCAAATTCTGGCTACAAGAAAATCATGGCCCAGATTTGCATGGAAGCAGCCTCAAATTCAGTTTCAAAATTTGTCATTTTGAAGCAAACATTTTCTCATACCAAGAAAAAGAAATCAGAAAAAGGAGGCGGGAGAAAGAAATCAATGGAAAAGCAAGAAAGAAAGGAATGACAAGACATACCAAAAGAAACCCTTCTGGGGGAGAAAAAAAAAAGGAAGAGTTTCTTCTCAAGATAAATTGCTTTTACTTTTTTAGTTCTCTTTGGCTCTCATTCCATAGTTGGAGCCTGTTCCTCAAAAGAGACCCTAGTGGAATCTCTGAAGTCGGGGTGTCTCAGATCCATGAGAAATTTGGTGGGAGTAAGAATGTGAGTAGAACCTGCGAGAAAATAGAGCGTGGGCTGACTCTTGGTGAAAGAAAGGAAGAAGAGAAAGAGAGAGAGAGAGAGAAAGAAAAAAGTGCAAGAAAGCAAGAAAGAAAGAGGGAAAGAAAGGGAAGGAAGAAAGGAAGGGATATAGAGGAAAGAAGGAAGGAAGGATGGAGACAAGAATGAGAAAAAGATGGAAGGAAGAAAATGAAAGAAAGAAAGAAAGAAAGAAAGAAAGAAAGAAAGAAAGAAAGAAAGAAAGAAAGAAAGAAAGAAAGAAAGAGAGAGAGAGAAGAAAGGAGAGAAAGAGAAGAAAGGACAGAAAAGTAACATGCCAAATTTTTTTGTTTACTCCTTTAAAAAAAAAACCTTACAACACAGTTCATATCACCAAAAATCACTGTAATGGAAGCCAGTGATGATACATGAAGCAGAAATGGCAAGAAAAACACAATCACACAATCACACCTAGAGAGAGAGAGAAAGATAGCAAAGAAGGCAGGTGAGAGGAAGAGAAGAAATTTCTCACTGGGGTGATGCAATAGAACACCCCACAACCACATCAGCCAGAGGAAACATTGACATACCAATATGTTCACTGCCTCAGTATAGGTACATATATTCAGTAGATAGTGAAAGGTTTAAGCTGCTGAATTGTTTAATCTCCCATCCTAATTATATTATTATTACTATTACTATTATTATTACTATTATTATTATTATTATTATTAATAATAATAATAATAATAATAATAATAAATACAGATTGGGCTATCCAAGTGGCACCATTTTAGGAACCTTTAATTTTAAATTTAAAACTTAAAAAAGGTAAAACTCAAAATTAGGACATGCCAAAAAATAAGAAAAAGGAAGTTGCTTGGCCAATTTTTGCGACTGGAGGAAAGGGCAAAAGAATGTGGGTCTTAAAAACAGGGGAATACCCCCCCCCCCATATCAATATGTTTTGCAGAATGAACAAAGGCCCAATTAAACCCGTCGTGGAAACAGCAACGATCGACATTAGAAGCGACACTAAACAAAGCCAGAGACGTTATCACGCACGCTTTTGAACACACACAAAAAGTGAGATGACACAAGGAAGGAGATAGCATGGAGGAGGAAGTCAAGAAAGGGAGTTTGGGGAAAGCCACCTTCTCGGGACAGAGGAAAAATTTGAGGGAGAGGGGGGAAAACACGGAGGGATGGGAAGATAGCAGTTCAAAGGGGAGAAGTGTTCTGCAGAGTGGACCGGGTGTGGTTTGGAGGCTGGTATAAGCTCTTATTTCAAGAAGCTGTGCTTGATAAGGTAGCGAGGAAAGGACTTCCCCATAGGTCATCAAGAGTCAGTCACAATTAAATGGTTGTGGAGATTCTTGTCACCCAGGTCATAATTGTCCCAAAAGGTGCTTTGTTCAAAAGGCAACTGGACTTTGTTTTCCCCTTGAAGAGGTTTTGCTTCTCATCCGAGAAGCTTCCTTTGTTCTAACTGAATGGTGGGGAATGGAAGGATTCAGTCAGAAGGGAAGAAGCTTCCCAGATGAGAAGCAAAACCTCTTCAGGGAAAAACAAAGACAGTCCAGTTGCCAATTGGAAAAAGCATCTTTGGGACAACCATGACCTGGGATGACTGAGACTCTCCACAGACATTTGGTTGAGTGGATCTTGTTGTCACCACTGATGGATTTGGAACATCTGGTGGGTCAAGAAACAACGGACCTTTATTCAAGAACTTGTAGCATAACATTCATATACCTGGATCTTCTCAGATGTTTTGAAAAAGGGCTATAGCATGATTTTTGAAAAATCTTTAGGAGTGTCTATGGAGATTCTCGGTCATCCAGGTCATGGTTGTCACAAAGGTGCTTTTTCCAAAGGCAGCTGGATTTTGTTTTTCCTTGAGGTGGTTTTGCTTCTCATCCACTGAAGCTTCTTCAGTTCTGAGAGGTTAATTGTCCTCACCGTTAGGAAATTTCTCCTTCGTTCCAGGTTGCTTCCCTCCTTGATTAGCTTCCATCCATTGGTTCTTGTCCTGCCTTCCAGTGCTTTGGAAAACAGGTTGACCTGCCCTCATCTTTGTGGCAACCCCTCAAATATCCTCAAGGGTTGTAGGAGTGGATGGGGAGAGAATAGGATGGACAGAGGAAATTAGCACGTTCCCCAGGGAGAACATGTTCAGGGAGCACTGAGTTTGGGGGCAGGTGGCCTCGAAGTCAAGAGAAAGGTGAGGAGACAGATGGAGATGATGGAAGACAGAGCAGAGCGGAGGAAGCAAGCATGAGCTGAAGACTCCAAGCTAGACAAGGACTTACCTATCAACACCTCCCACTTTCCACTGGCTTGCATCACCTCATAGGTGCAGCGCATCTCGCTCAGAGCGACCCCTCCCAGGATGAAAACAATGAGGCGAGGACCACTTCGGTATTCCCCGGGAGCCTTGTTCTTGTGCCAGTGTCCGTAGCGGGCACTGAAGACCAGGAGTAAGGATAAAAAGGGGGAAAAAAATAAGGATATGATCTGGAAGAGCCTCATTGGTGCAATAATTAAATGCAACATTGCAAGATAAAGATAGATAGATAGATAGATAGATAGATAGATAGATAGATAGATAGATAGATAGATAGATAGATAGATAGATAGATTGATAGATTAGATGGATGATGGATATCCAACATGGGGAGATACAATGTCCCATTAACCTGAGGTAAGATGGGTGGCCAATAAATTTTACAAATAAATACATTAGAAATGTCCACCAATATTCTGCTCCCCAACTGATGAACTTACACATCTCCAATTCATACTTCATACATACCTTGAGGTCCCTCAATCCCATTTTGCGACCTTCTGACAATGGGGAAGCCAGATTCACTTAATGACTGGATTGCTAACTTATCAATTGTAGTGATGTCCTTAGCAGCCGTGCCCCCCCAAAATGTCGTAAAATGGGGAAAAACTCGTTTAACAAATGTCTCAATGAACAGCATAAATTTTTGATTTCGATCGGGGTCGTAAGATGAGGGATACCTGCAATTTAACAGAACACTCCATTCTTACCTGACAGCACCTTACTGCTGAAGGAAGCAGCTGAGTGAGTGGAGATGTACGGGTAATGTTTGGTGTCCAGTTTATCCTCCAAAGCATCCTGGAAAGAAAGATAAAAAAATAATTAGCACACCTGGAGCTTCTGCAAGTGATCAACAGTGTGTATTAGGCATAAAGCAAAGACATTTGTGCTTTCAAGAGCTATCCCTCTTTCAAAAGGTATAAGTTCCCCCCTTTCCCATCCGTGCTAGTCGTTTCTGGCTCTAGGGGGTAGTGCTCATCTCCATTACAAAGCCAAAGAAGAGCCAGCGCTGTTCGAAGATGTCTCCGTGGTCGTGTGGCCGGCAGGACTAAATGCCTTCAAAGGTGCACCGAACGCTGTTCCCTTCCCACCAAAGGGGCCCCTATTTTTCTACTTGCATTTTTTACGTGCTTTCAAACTGCTAGGTTGGCAGAAGCTACTGGGACAAGGAATGGGAGTTCGCTCCTAGGCAGCACTAGGGATTTGAACCGCTGAACTGCCGACCTTTCTGATCGACAAGTTCAGCATCTTAGCCATGAGCCACAGCATCCCTGTATCCCTCTTTACATACCTCCATAATGTCTTTGACTACTGGAGTCCATCGGGAGAGTTGGTAAGTCTGTTCACTGATACGTTCCTTCCGTTCCGGCTTGCTTCTACGACGTAAGGTGGACTGGACACAAGAGAGAGAAAATGGAGTCAGAGGATAATGATTGGGTTAATTCACAATGCAAGAGTAAATTAGAGCCTTCTAGGCTTTGAGGACTAAGGCTTCTGTGCAAGATTGTTTTTTGCTTTTCAAGACGTTTCACCCAAGAAGCTTCTTCAGCTCTGACAGGACAGTGGAGAATGGAAGGATTTATATTCCTTGCAGACAGCTGGTCATTTGCATCCTTTTACAGGGTCCTTGAAGCACTTGGATGTTTATCTGTGTCCTCAGGGTTACCTGAGTAGTGCAGATGGTTCCTGTAGTCTGCAATTTTTCCTCTGGAAATCCATCCCTACTCCCACAACATTCCAAGGCTGTTCATCCCAAATTGTATAGCTAAAAGTCTCAGTCATCCAGGCCATAGTGACCTGAATCATGGTTGAATCCTTCAACTGCTCCCAAGGCAACAGGCTGGAATAAGAGTCCTAGCAAGTCTTGTGCTTGACCTCTGTGGTCAAACGCAAGAGAAATCCTGGGAATCTTAGAAGAAAGTGCCAAGCAACAAAATGGCTATCCCAATCTTGAATCTGCTGCCCCAAGCAAGGTAGGTCTTGTTCTACCACCTGTTCTGCTTCCTCATCTTCATTCCACAGTTGGGACCAAGCTATCCATGCACAACATGGGTCGGCCCCTTCCAGCAAAACAGATCTGGTCTCCAGAGCATCTGAAAGAACCTAGCAGGACTTACATCCGTGATGATGGGTACCCCAAGATGTGCCATATTGGTGATGATCTCACTGTCCTCGGGAGGGATCTGAGCATGCTGGATCAATTTATTCAGGTTTTCCTTGGTGATCCCTGTAGGAGGATGTAGAAAGACCATATGTGCATGTTCTAGGAGATGGAGTCAGCACACATGCACACCGACAAACAGCAGTTTCTGAGACTTCTCAGGAAACAACAACGGAATGAAAAACTGCTGGTGACCTTCTACCGCTGCACCATAGAGAGTACTTTAGTTGGCCCTTGTTCCTCAGCTGTTCCCTTCATCTGACAACTCTGTGCATGTGGACACTGGGAATAGGCTCTAGCTATTCTTCTGCCCCACTGATATCCAACTCCGAAGGCAGCCGATAACTGTCAGATGGCCCTGGCCCCATCTCTGCCTCTGATGCAGAGCCCTCGTCAGAGCCTTCCCCAGACTCCAGGAACTGGCCCAGGTTCCTCCCCAACCTCCTCACTGTCCGAATCTGCTGCCAGCTCCACTGGCTGCTGTCGGGTCACAACATCAGGTCTCCCCAAAGGCTCCCAGGCTAAATAAGAGTGTCTCCTACCATTCTTGAGAAAGATGTAGAGTAAGATGATCCGGATCTTGTCATAGGTGCTGACATTGGCATCAAGCAGGATTGGGACAATTGCACGCATGGGATCTTTGATCTTCTCCCCTTCTGCATCAGTGCCCATGGCCAGATCCTGGCAAGACAGAACATCTCCCTGCAATTCACTATCTCAGGACCATTGGAAAGCTCTCTTCTGCCCAGTTGAGGTTGAGTTGAACTGGGAACTACAGAGTTCAGCTTCCAGGAAAGCTTTTTATTTTTATGTTGAAAACAGTCCAGGGATGTAAGTGGGCCATTGAAACCAGTCGACTGGTCAAGGTAAGTCTGCTGGAATCCACTCCTTTGTTAAAGGAAGTTGAGAAACACTGTGGACAGCAAGAAAGCCAGCTGTTTCTTTAACTTCTTGAGAGGTGTCAACTCGTAAAACATTCCTATGTCTGTTTTTGAATTGCCATAAATGGGAGGGGGGATCTGAAGGAGCAGTACCTCAGTTTAAAACCAGAAGTACATTCCATGCTTATCTTACAAAGATTGTAGCTAGGCTACCGGATCTTCTGCCTGGGAAAATCCTTCATTGGAGAACATGATTGATAACACCCAGCCCTTGAATGTGCTTCAATGGAGAATCTGATTTATGAAACACCCAGGGGCAGGGGAAATAGGGTCACAGTTGACTATAAATATGTAACCCTAATAAATCTTTTGGATTCTTTTGAAGCTTGGCTCGAGGCTCATGATTTAATTAGGGCAATTGCCGGAACCTGAATGGGAAAGGGATAGAGGCTTTCTAAGTATGCGGCATCCACAGCATTGGTTTTAAAAAATTTGAGAGGTTCACAGTGAAGGAGTCCTCCAGAAACTCCATGTACTCACCCCCTGTATCTCACAGCCGGGTATACCTTCAGTGTGGCACAAAGGGTTGCGATTTGTTGCCAAGCGTTCCAGAATTGGATTCTTCATTTGGACTTTGTGAGGGCTGTAAAAGTTCTGGAAGGAGTCCCCTGAATTCAGGAGTAAACCTTTAGTAGGCATCACAAGGGTGTGGGGAAAAAGAAAGAAAAGGAGCTGAAACGCTCAAGTGGAAGTGGCTCAAACGCAATACTTTCCCTTGTTTGCCTTACCCACCTAGGAAGGATGAAGGAAACCAGCTATCTAAAATGCAGGAGGAAGTCCGTCTGATGTCTAATTCCAATCGTCACCTTGAGGTGCTACGTGTTTGTCGGAATATATCATACACACCCTGGTTTATAGCGCAGTGTATTGTCCCTACGTGTACATTTTGTGTTGTGCAAATTTTAAAACCGGTAAAAATAGAAGAAAAACAAAATTGAGTGATGAATGGCTGAGCAACCAAGTTTATGCCTTGCTTATCGAAGAGAAGGATCAGAGGGTACAGGTGTGGAAAGGGAACTTCATGAGGACAGTGGTGACACCCAAGCAGGAAAAGCCCAAAGGGATCAGGCCAGCCATAAAACAAACTTGCATAGGAAAAGAGATTTAATAAAGGTATTGAAAGAAGCCCCCTAGACAAAAGCCAAGTAATTAAGAAAGCTAGGGAAACAAGAAAAGAAATCCCTTACAAACAACAAGTCATGCCAAATCAGCAAAACAAATAGACAAAGACACTAAATAAATTCCATAGCAGACAGGAGATTGCCACAAAACAAATATAAGAAAACATTAGGATGAAACTGATAATCCAATCAAACCACCCATGCGGAGTTACCCTCCGGCGGAAATGAAGACAACCCCGACAGGATTTAAAACATTAAGAAATACAAACACAAGCACACACACACAAAAGGAGAAAAGGTATAAAAATCAGGGTTTATTATACAAAGATGGCTAGTCCCAGGAAGCAGACTTCTTGCTATCTCTTGCCTTCCTGAAAAATAAACCAGCTTCCAAGCAGTTGTCTTGTCCTTGCACCGGAGTTCTCCCAGCAGGAAAATCGAGCCCTCAGAAGAAAGGCATTTTCCAGCCTTTCAACACAGGATTGCTGTCTTCCAGTACTTGAGGGTCTCTCACAAACAAGAGGGGATTGACCTATTCTGCAAAGCAACCAAAGGCAGGACAAGAAATAAGGACGGAAGCTTGTTAAGAGAGATCCAACCTAGAACTAAGAAGAAATTTCCTGACAGTGAGAACGATTAATCAGTGGGACGGATTAATGGAACACTGATTGATTGAGCACCCTGTTCTGACCCAGCTCCCCAAACATGAGAAACCCTCTGAAGTTAACTCAAGATTCCTTTATGACTAATATGTTAATTGGTTGGATAATCAAATGTTTGCAAGGAAGCGACCAGCTCAGAAAGCACCAAGAACACCACAGAATTTTATTTCTCCCTCACTTACAGAAGATTCTTTTCAATAAAGTGGCAATCAATGCAAACTCCCAAACAATTCCTCATTTTTTATTATTATTTCTACCTTCTCCATACATAACTGCTGCAGCAGAATGTGGGGAGATCTGTCTGAGTGACTGGCAATCTGGTGTTCACAAGGCTGCTTGGATTTTCAAAAACATCCAAGAACGACAGAGACACTGAATTATAATGCGGTAGGAGGAAGCGGCTACAAATCCACAAGGATGTTTTCTCTTCCAGCCACCACCAATCCATAAGGTTCCATCTCTACCAAGTCTCACCACCGCATCCAGCTTTGAGCCCAGCCTTCTCTGACTGCAGCAAGAAGCACAGGTCACAACATGGAATAGGGATCAGGGTTAGGGTTAGAGTTAGGGTTAAGGTTAAGGAAAATGTATGGGTTAGGGTTAGCAGCAATGCCTAACTATTGAAGCTCAGATTTCAAAGTTAAGCCCATTTTCATGTTCTGTGGGGTGGGAAACATTCAACATCCACATGATATTCGAATGCAACATTTCCTGAGAGTTATCTCAAAAATGGAAGGTGAACTCAATTTAGCAGCATTGACTAACTTGAAGAGCTCGGATTTTAAATTAAAGCGCATTTTCATGGTCAGCGGCATGGGAAACATTGAACATCCACATGATATTCGAATGCCACTTTTTTCTGAGAAATTATCACATCTCAAAATGGAAGGTCGAACTCAATTTAGCAGCAATGCAAACTTTTGAAGAGGAACTCAGATTTCAAAATTAAACTCGTTTTTCATGTACTGCGGGGTGGAAACATTCAACATCCACATGATATTCAGATGCATTTTCCTGGGAAGTTATCACATCTCAAAATAGAAGGTTGAACTCAATTTAGCAGCAATGCATTACTTTTGAAGAAGAGCTCGGATTTTGAAATTAAGCTCATGAATGTTTCACACCCGTAGAACATGAAAATGATTTCAATTTCAAAATCGAGCTCTTCTTCAAGAAGTTTACATTGCTACTAAATGGGACAAAGTATCGACCTTCCATTTTGAGGTGATAAGTTCTCAGAAAATACTAGCATCCAAATATCCTGTGGATGTTGAATCTTTCCCACCCGCAAACCACCAAAATGAGCTTAATTTTGAAATCCGAGCTCTTCAAAAGTTAATGCTGCTAAATTTTGTTCCGACCCAATTCCATTTTGAGACATGTGGTGTTCAACGTTTCTCACACCGCTGAACATGAAAAGCAATATTGAAATCCAGAGGTCTTCTTGAAAAGGTATGCATTGCTGCTAACATGAAAATGAGCTTAATTTTGAGCTCTTGTTCCAAAGTTCTGCCTTGCTGCTAAATTGCGTTCGACCTTCCATTTTTAAGATCTGATAACTTCTCAGGAAAAGATTGCGTCCGAATGTGATGTGGATGTTGAATGTTTCCCACCCCGCAGAATATGAAAATGAGCTTAATTTCCAAATCCGAGCTTCAAAAGTTTGCATTGCTGCTAAATTTTGTTCGACCTTCCATTTTGAGATCTGATAACTTCTCAGGAAAAGTTGCATCCGAATATCATGTGGATGTTCAATGTTTCACACCCATACAACATGAAAATGAGCTTAACTCCGAATTCCGAGGCTCTTCTTCATGAAGTTTGCATTGCTGATAAATTGAGTTCGACCTTCCATTTTGAAAGGTTATAACCTCAGAAAAAAACTAGCATCCAAATATCATGTGGATGTTGAATGTTTCCCACCCGTAGAACATGAAAATGGGCTTAATTTTGGAAATCGAGCTCTTCCCTTTCATTCTACACACCACACACACACACACACACACACACACACACACACACACACACACACACACAGACATCCCTCTGTTCTTACCTTCTGTTCCCAGGGCTTGCTTTTTGCTGGCCACCTTGTACAACTTATATACTTTCTTGGTGTTAAATTCAGTAAACTTGGAGGCAAATTCCCATAGATTCCTGAGAAAAGGAGGTGAAGCGAGCTATTTTAATTTTCTCTTTTTAGGAGCTGGGCCAGAAGCTCAGGCTTTCATGCCGGAGGAAAGAGATGCCCCAAAGAAGCAGTGATGGAGAGATGCTTTCTTCTGGGGCCCAAAGTTCCCTCTTACACAAAAATGTCTTACTTCAAACTTGGTGATGAAGACCCAAGATAAAGTCTGCAGAGTTTGATGCAAGCATGGCATGACCAGTCTGCTACTTTTCTTGACTACTGCAAAAGGCCAGTATCGTGGTTTTCTAGGGTTTGGACTAAAATGTGGATTTTGTTTTTAACACTCATATTTAACAACATATATTTCCACATAGGGAAATTCAACAATTGGAGAGCGGCATCTCATTCGAGGCATTGCAGCAGGTATTGAAGGGGAGTTGGACTGTTTGCCTGTGGCTATGTAGAATTCAGGTGATTCCTCTTTTAACCTCATCCCAGGTTCTGCCTCTTCTTCCCCTAGACCTCCAAACTCAAAAAGACTCTGACTCATAAATCTGACTGCAACATCTGGACAAGAGAGGAGGGAGCGGGAGGAGGGAGGGAGGGAGGAGAGAGAGATTGCAGGTGGTGGCCAGGCAAATCACCGCTCCATTCTTCAAGAACTTCCTGTTCAGGGTGGATTTTCAAACATTCAGCCATGTGGTCTCCTACCTTGAGCAGGCAACTCCGACTTTGCTCCAGCTGCTCTTCCTCCTCTAATGGCTTTTTCTGGCTCATCCAGATGCTTCAGGACTTGCTTCACTGGGCTCATCAGCTCTTTGCACTTGGGAGACAGAAAAAGCAAAGCTCATGTGAGTTGCACATCAGAAGGAAGGCGAGGAAAGGACACCAGATTGAGGCAACCTTTTGAGGCTGAGAGAGCCCATTTGAATCTGGGGGGGAGGATCTGCTGCTCAAGGCACCCTCTCAATGGCAGCTAGAAGAGTCTTCCCTGTTCCCAAGACAAGTCACCAGGCTACAGAGAGGACAAGCGTTGGAGTGGGAGGTTCCACTCTTGCAAAGCAGACTCTCTCTTTTCATCACATTCTCAGAAGATCTACAATTCTCCTGTGTTAAATTGGTTGTGGGAAAAGTCCTTTTCCGTTGAGATGAACCTGCCAGGGACCGTGTTTGGCTTTCCAGCATGTCAGCCACCTTAACTGAGAAGGGAAGAAAGTGAGAGAGGCGAAGGAGCCTGAGGTGTATCCAGAGAAACACCTGGAGCCACACGGTCTCAAGCCCCAGGTGACTGGGCAAGACCAAGCAAGTGAAAGCGATCCAGAGTTCAGGATGGGATTTAATGCTCGTCTGGGGGGCTAAAATCTTGGAGATGGTGCGAGGTTTACCTTTCTTGAGGCAAATTCATTCAGGTGGAGGAAGGAGCTTTGTTTGATCAGAGGAACCGATCATTTCATAGAAAGAGGCAGCCCTTGACTTACAACCATGAGAAGCTACAGCGGCACTAAACCAAGTGACTTATGACCCTTATGATGTCGGTGCGGCATCCTCCTGCCACTAAGAGATGGCAGGGGGTGTTTGAGTGCCCGGCCCATGAGCCTCACCCCATTGACTGTCACACTACTCCAAAACCAGTGCCTCAAATACGGCAGCATTGGGGAAATTAGAGCAAAGCCGCTGCGACACATTCGAGAGCACGGCTCTGAGTGGTGCAACAGTCAATGGGGTAGCCTGCAGGGCAGCACCTTGAAGAGGCCCCTTGTCAGTCTGTGCTCCATTCAAAATCCAACAAAGAGAACACTCAGACTCAATGGTTAGAGCAAAATTTTTCTTTTACTGAATTTCAAAGTGGAAACTACAGGGAAGATTCTGAATCTAAAGAATTTGGCGTGCAGATCACATATACAAAGGGATGGAATTGTTCCCACCCCCAAAGTCAAAAGACTCTTCCAATTAAAAGTTCTGAATATGATCATGTAGGCATCTTCAGGTGGTGATGAGACCTCTGTCATTGACCTTGACATATTTTGACAAAACTTTGCAGCTGCGCAAAAGGAAAGAAAGCTAGGCAAGAAATAGAAACTTAAGGACAAGAATTTATGTCCCCCTCCTCCTCCTCATCTACATCACAGGAATGTAACACCTCCAGCTTTCTTCCTCCAATTCCCCCTCCTCCGTTACTAATGACAGCTGAAAAGAGAGCAGTGAGCGCAGTAGAAAAGATGTAGAAGCGATCTTGAGGCTGACACCCCCTACTGCCTCTTACTGCCCCTCTGACGGCCCCCTTGGGAGCACTAAAGTGGCAGGGAGCATCGATCGTTACTAATAACACAGGCTCACCCCATTGGGAAGAGAGAGTTTAAAAGAGATGCAAGCTGAGTGCGATGTCTGCTGGGAGCAAGCGTGAGTTTATCTTGTGTTGACTTTGCTTTATCTGTGTTCCTGGCGTCTTCCCAACCGTGTTGAGTTATTGCCATGCCTTCAAGTCTGGAATTCCTTCTCCTGCCCTGCTGAACTGATGACCTCCTCTTGCCTTGATTGCACTTCTAGTTACAGTGTTCGTTGACCACGTTTTGGTCTAGATTCTCTGCAGCCAAAGAGGCTGTTCCTGGAGGAGTTTTCCTCCAGCCCAGAAGGTAACCATGATACCCAGGGGGCAAAGTTGGAGCTAATAAAGGGACTCCTACTGATTATCTGACTACAGGTTGCCTTTGGGCCACGCCCCTTTGAGTCATCACGGTTAAAGGGGCAGGAGTGTGAATGCAGCCACTGGGGGAAGAGACCGGGTTCAGTGGGTCATGTGGATCTCACAAGAGTCAGTCAGGTGGTGTGATAGTTGAATCCCAGGGGTCTGAGTTCTAGTCCTGCCTGGGGTGCCAGGCCAGCTGGGACACTCTGGGCCAGCCACTCTCTCAGAGCCCTGGGAAGAGGCAGGCATTGCGGCAACTGCTTCTGAGCAGTTTCCCCTGGGGGCTTCCGGGCAACCTTCCCACCCAGCTGGGCAAGGCTGACAGGCCTCTCTGGGCCTGGCTTCTTGCTCACTGGTCAAGCGGCCTCAACGGGCTGGATTAGAGGATTTGGCAGTGGGCTGTGCTGTGAGGAAGGGGCACACAGGGTCCTGCAGTGCCAGGGGATCTAGTGAGGGGCAGGGAGGAGGGGGGCCTGGGGAGAGGGTTGTTTCACTTCTGATAGCCATAAGAAACCATGGTTCCTGCATTCTGCAAGCTAGCCAATGACTGAGGGTCTCTTCAGGGTCTTTGTTCTTCCCAAAATGGAGGCAGGATGTGGAGAGGGGCTGGTCTGCATCCAGTTTTTCAAACTTGAGGAGGAATGGACTTAACCCCAGAGTTCCCCTCCCAACAATGCATGGACTTCCTCATGCCTGGAGCAGGAACTCTGGGAATGAAATCCTTCATCTTCAACTTCCAACTTTGGAAAATGCTGGTCTCCCTTCTTCCCACTTTGGCAGCAGGCGTTAAAGCCCTGCAGAAAGACTTAGCTAACTCACAGGTTGCTCAATCTTTTCTCGGTCTCTCCCTCCCTCCTCTCCCACTCTCCCTTCCTGGCAGCGGATCCCCCTTGGAAGACAGGGAGGAAGAGGCGCCTGTGGGAAGGGTGAAGCAGCACTCAGCGGGACTCCAGTAGGGGGTGGCAGAGGCCTCGCAGCTGGTGGACTTCTGCCACTGTCAAGGGCAGTGCGAAGAAGGGAGGATTTGGAGAAGGCGGGAGGGGGCTCAGGCGCACTGCAGCCAGCTGTTGAAGAGAACAGCGCCCCCTTTGGCCTGCTCCCTCCGGCTCCTCTCCAGCTGCTCAGCGAGTGCTTTGCCCCCGCCTGCCACCGTTTCCCTACGTTCCACCCTTTCTTCAAAGGCCCCCCCAAGCACTCTCCTCCCCTGCCACATACACCCCCGCCCAGACCCCCAAATGCTTACCCTTAGCAGTGCCCCCAGCTCCCTCCCGATAGACAGCCCGGCTCTCCCACTTCTCCTTGCCCGCCCCGCTTCCTTGGCCCGGACCCAGCCACAGCCGCCTCCTGGGAACCCGAAAATCCTCATTCCTCCCTCCACACCTGTCCACCAAGACCCCTCACCACTCCCTCTCTGCAGGGGAGCTGGAGCTCTCAGCCCACCTCCCGCGCTCTTTCTCTCAGTGCCTGTCTGGGTAAAGGCACCTTTTCTTTTACAAAAAGAAATTTTATTAATTTCAATGAACAAACATACACAAGTGTTCTGTCCCACTTGTATCCACAGATGAAACTTCAAGTTATATAGTTCAAATACTTTTACGTAAACAAACCAGAGGCAGAAGATTCAATTGCTCTGTTATCACAGTCCTTTGGCAATCCTCCTAGAATCTGTCCAACAATTCTGTAAAGTTTGTAACTCACAATGCAGTAAATCAGATGCAAGTCTTTCCAAGGCAAAGATTCACTTTGTTTCAGCAAATATTTCAAAGTGGTGCGCTCCCTTATATCCTCTAAGAAAGGCGTGTCAGTCTCATTAATTAATCCTTTGCTGGACGTCTCTTTTCTAAGTGAGATTGGCGTCTCCAATCTTCTCCTAGTTCTGGCATCAGCCAGCATCCGGCAGTTTCATCACAGCTTGAATCCTCTGATACACTTTCCTGATTAACAGTTAACACCTGGCGAGGTTTAATTAGGGAAGTAGTTTCAGGGGAAGTGAACCTCTGAATCTTCCAATAAATCAGGCTCATATCTCAGAATCACTCCTCTCCACTACCTGACTCACTCCAAGTCACTTAATAATGCAGGCTCAAATCTCAGTGCCAAGTCGTCTTCCTTGTACTCGAACCCACATCTGCTGACTGATCAGGTTCAATCTCAGAGTCACAACACACAAGCAATACAAAACTTCTTTTTGGAAGCGGCTTGGTCCGGGTTACATCTTTTGGTACAGACATGTAAATCAAGTTCATGCTCACTTTATATATCATTTCATATCTTATTTACCATTCTGTATTTTTATAAAGTTTCAGCTTCTCCCCTCTTTTCACTCTCTTAATTCTATCTTATTTATTTCATCTCAATTTAAATCATTATGTTATATCTTTTGTCCGTTTGCACAATTATCTATTTTTCTTTCTCATTAACACAATATTTCTCCTGTAATCACTGATTGAAGTGTGATGCTTTATATCTTTCCCCTAAATTTAACACTTAAAATAATATATAATTTTCATTCTGATTCTGCTTAGCACATTCTAAAACTATATACTACATTTTAAAATAGAAAAATAATGAGTTTATAATATAATTAAAACAATAATCCATAGCAAATTAAACTCTATCATTAAATCTTAAGCATTTTACACATTCCCTTTAATATTTTATTAAACCATATAATGATCCAGTTTTCTAACATTGTTTCAAATAAAATACAATACAGTCTTATGTACTTTTGCAGAATCTCTTTTGTAGTTATATTTTTACCCATTATCTCTGAAAAATCTGTTTCTTTACACCTTATTTCAAACCTTTCTAACTTCTCTTCCCCTTTTCTCTTCCTCTCTTCTCCGATCTAGTCTTTTTTGCCCCACTGTCTCTTGATCTCCATTCTCTTAGTTTCCACTCTCTTCTGTATTTCTCTTTTCTGAGCGCTTCCTGACATTGTATCAATTTTTTTCACCTTATTTTCCCTTTTTTTGGTTGTTTTTTAAAGTTTTAAATTCTCTATTCTGTTTCCCCTCTTCCCTTTTCTTCCCCAACTAAAGTTGTTTGTTCATTAAAGATGGCTTCTTCTTCATCCCAGCCTTCTTGTTCTTGCCAATTTCTGATAGGTAGAAATCATCATTTCTAAGAAATGAAAAGCAGTTCAGAAGAGCCCTTCCTTCTTGTTCCTCTTCTTTTACCTTTTTAAATTCCATTTTCAGTTCTTCAACAGATAATGCCATTGTGAAAACTTTTTAGAAAACCCAAAGTTTTTAATCTTTCAAATAATGATTTTGAAAAGTCCCAAAGTCACCAAGCAATCCAAATAAACACAAGCTATTTCATTTAGCACTTTCTTCTTTTTAAACTTTCTCTTCCTGGGGTACAGTTCAATTGTAAAGTTCAAAGTATATCTTTTAGAAGTCTTATTACAATTCAACTCTGATCTATAAGCTCCAAGCAGCCTCCTCCAGCAAAGTCTTAATCATTAGATTCTGTACCTCTCCCTTCCCACTTATAGCAAAAATAAATAAATAAATAAATTCCAATGTTCAGAAATCTTAATGTCCCCTTGGCTTTGATTTTCAAATTCCTTGATGCCAAAAGCGTGTTTTTCTGATTTCCATCTGCTATTTCCGTAGGGAAGCAGAGTGAGAGAAAAGCTAAACTTTCCATACTAGCTTTCTTCTGCCGCTTTACGCATCTTCTTTGGGAACAATGTATCTTTAATGAAGTTAAGTTTGCAGGGTGTTTAGATGTTATTTGTTATCCTGGTTCAGCCAAAACCTTTCACTTTCTCAGCTTCCTCCTGCACTTTCTTGTCCGGATGAAAGCTATTCTTTGTGGCAGCCATTGCTGACCGCCACTCCACCGCTTTTGGAAAAGGAGTAAAGCCAGCTGAGGGGAGGATTGCGATTCCCCCAGACCCCTGTTAGGTCTCCTATCTTCAGTCACCCCTACAGGGTTACTATTAACCCCCAAATCCAGCTGGATAGGGGGTACTCCAGCGAGCACAGCAGGAACCCCACGATCAGCGGATTCCTGCCACCGCAGCCCTACAAATCGGAGTCAAAGGCACCTTTCTTTTGAGCATCTCATCCAATCACAGTGCTCCTTGTTCCTTTGGGTCTGTGGTAGAACTAGAACAATGGTTGTAATGAGCCGATGTTAGTCTCTTCAAAGAGGCTCCGTTGTACAATGAGGAGAATAACGGTCATAATCGGGGTGTAAAATATAGATGGATATTTAAAAAAGACCCGACACAGACATTACTGTTACTGTGAGAAATGGAAACTTGATGTACGACAAAGGAATAAAATAATTTTAAAATCCATGCAAATTCATAGCCTCCAGCATGTCTTATAATGGATTCCATAGTAAATGTTTGCTGTGTGGAAAAAGCACAAAAAGCCACAAACACAATTCCCTAAATAATTGGGGTGGGGCGGGGGGGAGTGCTGAATCCCCGGGAGCCTCTTCCTCAGCGTGGGCTGCTCTGGAAAAGGGCGCCAGGCTGATCTGCCTGGATGGCGGTCCCTGGAGGGAGGAGACCTGGAGGCAGCCCCTGGCTACGGAGGGGCACCCAGGAGGGACTCAGAGAGGAGGGGAGGCTCCTGCAGGTATCCCAGCCCCGTCCTGTCCCTGTCCTTCCAAGTAATGGGCGGTGGCTTCCGGACCCTGGGGGATCATCTGGATGGCCTCGCAGGCCTGGACACAGAGGCCTTGTGGGGTGGAGAGGGTGCAGGGGTCCTCACTGTCGCTCAAGCATGGTGGTTCTGGGTGAAGCTGGGCGGAGGTTGGACGAGGAGAATCCACCACCTGAACCCCAGTGCAGGCAGGTCTCTCCCGCCAGAGTGGCTTCTCTCCTCTCTCTCCGCCTCCGAAGGCTCCCTCGCCTCCTCCAGGGTTGCCACCTGTGGTTGGTGGGATGAAGAAGGGGGCCCAACTCTGGAGGGGACGTGGGGGCCAGGGCGACTGCCAGCCCCACAGCCAGGGTGAAGGCAGGAGTCGAGGACCCCCAGCTGCCCCTCCTGGCTGCCCAGCCCAGCTGCCCATAGAGGAGAGACTGGGGGGCAGAGAAAGGCCCCGGTCCTTTCAGAGCATTTGGGGAGTTGGGAGCCCTTGGCAGAGAAAGCGGGGAGGGGGTGACACTGACCCCCTCCCAAGAGTTTCTTTATTGAATCACAAGGCATTCAAATAAGGTATAACTCACAAAGTTATGTCGAAGATTCATCTAATGTCTAAATCTTTGCATAGCTGACTTCATAGTGTGAAAGTATAGTGATCTTCATCCCATAATGATAGAGCAAAGGGTGAGACTCCAGCACGTTGCTGGGGTCAAACAGAGTAAAGGCAACTCCCCAACCCAACCAAGGGTCAATTCAGTGACCAATCAGGATTACAGATGTGACCACTGACATGAACTACATTTCCCATGATGCATTAACTACATTTCCCATGAGACATTCCCTTAAGGACAGCTCCCAATCCCAATTAACTATATACTGTCTGGACAACACAGTCCAGTTGCTTTCATGGTGTGGAGACAATAACTTGGTCCTCAACACCAATAAGACCAAGGAGCTTATAGTGGATTATAGAAGAACAGATCAGACCTCCAGCCCTTGTTTATCAATGGAGACTGAGGTGGAGCAAGTCGCCAGTTTTAAATTTCTGCTGTTACCCTAAAAGAGGACCTGACCTGGGTGCTCACATTGCAGCCTGGGTCAAAAGGGCCCAGCAGAGATTATACTAGGACTCAGGAAACAACCACTGAATGGAAAAACTGCTGGTGACCTTCTACCGCTGCACCATAGAGAGTACTTTAGTTGGCCCTTGTTCCTCAGCTGTTCCCTTCATCTGACAACTCTGTGCATGTGGACACTGGGAATAGGCTCTAGCTATTCTTCTGCCCCACTGATATCCGACTCCGAAGGCAGCCGATAACTGTCAGATGGCCCTGGCCCCATCTCTGCCTCTGATGCAGAGCCCTCGTCAGAGCCTTCCCCAGACTCCAGGAACTGGCCCAGGTTCCTCCCCAACCTCCTCACTGTCCGAATCTGCTGCCAGCTCCACTGGCTGCTGTCGGGTCACAACATCAGGTCTCCCCAAAGGCTCCCAGGCTAAATAAGAGTGTCTCCTACCATTCTTGAGAAAGATGTAGAGTAAGATGATCCGGATCTTGTCATAGGTGCTGACATTGGCATCAAGCAGGATTGGGACAATTGCACGCATGGGATCTTTGATCTTCTCCCCTTCTGCATCAGTGCCCATGGCCAGATCCTGGCAAGACAGAACATCTCCCTGCAATTCACTATCTCAGGACCATTGGAAAGCTCTCTTCTGCCCAGTTGAGGTTGAGTTGAACTGGGAACTACAGAGTTCAGCTTCCAGGAAAGCTTTTTTATTTTTATGTTGAAAACAGTCCAGGGATGTAAGTGGGCCATTGAAACCAGTCAACTGGTCAAGGTAAGTCTGCTGGAATCCACTCCTTTGTTAAAGGAAGTTGAGAAACACTGTGGACAGCAAGAAAGCCAGCTGTTTCTTTAACTTCTTGAGAGGTGTCAACTCGTAAAACATTCCTATGTCTGTTTTTGAATTGCCATAAATGGGAGGGGGGGATCTGAAGGAGCAGTACCTCAGTTTAAAACCAGAAGTACATTCCATGCTTATCTTACAAAGATTGTAGCTAGGCTACCGGATCTTCTGCCTGGGAAAATCCTTCATTGGAGAACATGATTGATAACACCCAGCCCTTGAATGTGCTTCAATGGAGAATCTGATTTATGAAACACCCAGGGGGCAGGGGGAAATAGGGTCACAGTTGACTATAAATATGTAACCCTAATAAATCTTTTGGATTCTTTTGAAGCTTGGCTCGAGGCTCATGATTTAATTAGGGCAATTGCCGGAACCCTGAATGGGAAAGGGATAGAGGCTTTCTAAGTATGCGGCATCCACAGCATTGGTTTTAAAAAATTTGAGAGGTTCACAGTGAAGGGAGTCCTCCAGAAACTCCATGTACTCACCCCCTGTATCTCACAGCCGGGTATACCTTCAGTGTGGCACAAAGGGTTGCGATTTGTTCGGCCAAGCGTTCCAGAATTGGATTCTTCATTTGGACTTTGTGAGGGCTGTAAAAGTTCTGGAAGGAGTCCCCTGAATTCAGGGAGTAAACCTTTAGTAGGCATCACAAGGGTGTGGGGGAAAAAAGAAAGAAAAGGAGCTGAAACGCTCAAGTGGAAGTGGCTCAAACGCAATACTTTCCCTTGTTTGCCTTACCCACCTAGGAAGGATGAAGGAAACCAGCTATCTAAAATGCAGGAGGAAGTCCGTCTGATGTCTAATTCCAATCGTCACCTTGAGGTGCTACGTGTTTGTCGGAATATATCATACACACCCTGGTTTATAGCGCAGTGTATTGTCCCTACGTGTACATTTTGTGTTGTGCAAATTTTAAAAACCCGGTAAAAATAGAAGAAAACAAAATTGAGTGATGAATGGCTGAGCAACCAAGTTTATGCCTTGCTTATCGAAGAGAAGGATCAGAGGGTACAGGTGTGGAAAGGGAACTTCATGAGGACAGTGGTGACACCCAAGCAGGAAAAGCCCAAAGGGATCAGGCCAGCCATAAAACAAACTTGCATAGGAAAAGAGATTTAATAAAAGGTATTGAAAGAAGCCCCCTAGACAAAAGCCAAGTAATTAAGAAAGCTAGGGAAACAAGAAAAAGAAATCCCTTACAAACAACAAGTCATGCCAAATCAGCAAAACAAATAGACAAAAGACACTAAATAAATTCCATAGCAGACAGGAGATTGCCACAAAACAAATATAAGAAAACATTAGGATGAAACTGATAATCCAATCAAACCACCCCGCGGAGTTTACCCTCCGGCGGAAATGAAGACAACCCCCGACAGGATTTAAAACATTAAGAAATACAAACACAAGCACACACACACAAAAGGAGAAAAGGTATAAAAATCAGGGGTTTATTATACAAAGATGGCTAGTCCCAGGAAGCAGACTTCTTGCTATCTCTTGCCTTCCTGAAAAATAAACCAGCTTCCAAGCAGTTGTCTTGTCCTTGCACCGGAGTTCTCCCAGCAGGAAAATCGAGCCCTCAGAAGAAAGGCATTTTCCAGCCTTTCAACACAGGATTGCTGTCTTCCAGTACTTGAGGGTCTCTCACAAACAAGAGGGGATTGACCTATTCTGCAAAGCAACCAAAGGCAGGACAAGAAATAAGGACGGAAGCTTGTTAAAGAGAGATCCAACCTAGAACTAAGAAGAAATTTCCTGACAGTGAGAACGATTAATCAGTGGAACGGATTAATGGAACACTGATTGATTGAGCACCCTGTTCTGACCCAGCTCCCCAAACATGAGAAACCCTCTGAAGTTAACTCAAAGATTCCTTTATGACTAATATGTTAATTGGTTGGATAATCAAATGTTTGCAAGGAAGCGACCAGCTCAGAAAGCACCAAGAACACCACAGAATTTTATTTCTCCCCTCACTTACAGAAGATTCTTTTCAATAAAGTGGCAATCAATGCAAACTCCCAAACAATTCCTCATTTTTTTATTATTATTTCTACCTTCTCCATACATAACTGCTGCAGCAGAATGTGGGGGAGATCTGTCTGAGTGACTGGCAATCTGGTGTTCACAAGGCTGCTTGGATTTTCAAAAACATCCAAGAACGACAGAGACACTGAATTATAATGCGGTAGGAGGAAAGCGGCTACAAATCCACAAGGATGTTTTCTCTTCCAGCCACCACCAATCCATAAGGTTCCATCTCTACCAAGTCTCACCACCGCATCCAGCTTTGAGCCCAGCCTTCTCTGACTGCAGCAAGAAGCACAGGTCACAACATGGAATAGGGATCAGGGTTAGGGTTAGAGTTAGGGTTAAGGTTAAGGAAAATGTATGGGTTAGGGTTAGCAGCAATGCCTAACTATTGAAGCTCAGATTTCAAAGTTAAGCCCATTTTCATGTTCTGTGGGGTGGGAAACATTCAACATCCACATGATATTCGAATGCAACATTTCCTGAGAAGTTATCTCAAAATGGAAGGTCGAACTCAATTTAGCAGCATTGACTAACTTGAAGAGCTCGGATTTTTAAATTAAGCGCATTTTCATGGTCCGCGGCATGGGAAACATTGAACATCCACATGATATTCGGATGCCAGTTTTTTCTGAGAAATTATCAGACCTCAAAATGAAAGGTTGAATTCAATTCAGTAGCAATGCAAACTTTTGAAGAGGAACTCAGATTTCAAAATTAAACTCGTTTTCATGTACTGCGGGGTGGGAAACATTCAACATCCACATGATATTCAGATGCATTTTCCTGGGAAGTTATCACATCTCAAAATAGAAGGTTGAACTCAATTTAGCAGCAATGCATTACTTTTGAAGAAGAGCTCGGATTTTGAAATTAAGCTCATGAATGTTTCACACCCCGTAGAACATGAAAATGATTTCAATTTCAAAATCTGACCTCTTCTTCAGAAGTTTGCATTGGTACTAAATTGAGTTCAACCTTCCATTTTGAGGTGTGATAAGTTCTCAGAAAAAACTAGCATCCGAATTTCATGTGGATGTCAAATGTTTCCCACCCCGCAAACCACCAAAATGAGCTTAATTTTGAAATCCGAGCTCTTCAAAAGTTAATGCTGCTAAATTTTGTTCGACCTTCCATTTTGAGACATGTGGTTGTTCAACGTTTCTCACACCGCTGAACATGAAAAAGCTTAATATTGAAATCCGAGGTCTTCTTGAAAAGGTATGCATTGCTGCTAACATGAAAATGAGCTTAATTTTGAGCTCTTGTTCCAAAGTTCTGCCTTGCTGCTAAATTGCGTTCGACCTTCCATTTTAAGATCTGATAACTTCTCAGGAAAAGTTGCGTCCGAATGTGATGTGGATGTTGAATGCTTCCCACCCCGCAGAATATGAAAATGAGCTTAATTTCCAAATCCGAGCTTCAAAAGTTTGCATTGCTGCTAAATTTTGTTCGACCTTCCATTTTGAGATCTGATAACTTCTCAGGAAAAGTTGCATCCGAATATCATGTGGATGTTCAATGTTTCACACCCCGTACAACATGAAAATGAGCTTAACTCCGAATTCCGAGCTCTTCTTCAGAAGTTTGCATTGCTGATAAATTGAGTTCGACCTTCCATTTTGAAAGGTTATAACCTCAGAAAAAACTAGCATCCAAATATCATGTGGATGTTGAATGTTTCCCACCCCGTAGAACATGAAAATGGGCTTAATTTTGAAATCCGAGCTCTTCCCTTTCATTCTACCACACCACACACAACACACACACACACACACACACACACACACACACACGCAGACACACAGACACCCCTCTGTTCTTACCTTCTGTTCCTGGGCTTGCTTTTTGCTGGCCACCTAGTACAAACTTATTTACTTTCTTGGTGTTAAATTCAGTAAACTTGGAGGCAAATACCCATAGATTCCTGAAAGGAGGTGAACAGCTATTTTAATTTTCTCTTTTTAGGAGCTGGGCCAGAAGCTCAGACTTTTCATGCCGGAGGAAAGAGATGCCCCAAAGAAGCAGTGATGGAGAGATGCTTTCTTCTGGGGCCCAAAAGTTCCCTCTTACACAAAAATGTCTTACTTCAAACTTGAGTGATGAAGACTCCCAAGATAAAGTCTGCAGAGTTTGATGCAAGCATGGCATGACCAGTCTGCTACTTTTCTTGACTACTGCAAATGCCGGTATTGTGGTTTTCTAGGGGTTTGGACTAAAATGTGGATTTTGTTTTTAACACTCATATTTAACAACATATCTCCACATAGGGGAATTCAACAATTGGAGACGGCATCTCATTCGAGGCATTGCAGCAGGTATTGAAGGGGAGTTGGACTGTTTGCCTGTGGCTATGTAGAGATTCTAGGCGATTCCTCTTTTAACTCCATCCCCAGGTTCTGCCTCTTCTTCCCTAGACCTCCAAACTCAAAAAGACTCCTGACTCGCAAATCTGACTGCAACATCTGGACAAGAGAGAGGGAGGGACGGAGGGAGGGAGGGAGGGGGAGAGAGAGAGATTGCAGAATTGGTGGCCAGGCAAATCACCGCCTCCATTCTTCAAGAACTTCCTGTTCAGGGTGGATTTTCAAACATTCAGCCATGTGGTCTCCTACCTTGAGCAGGCAACTCCGACTTTGCTCCAGCTGCTCTTCCTCTCTAATGGCTTTTTTTCTGGCTCATCCAGATGCTTCAGGGACTTCTTCACTGGGCTCATCAGCTCTTTGCACTTGGGAGACAGAAAAAGCAAAGCTCCATGTGAGTTGCACATCAGAAGGAAGGCGAGGAAAGGGAGACCCCGATTGAGGCAACCTTTTGAGGCTAGGGGCCCATTTGAATCTGGGGGAGGGGATCTGCTTTGGGCACCCTCTCAAAATGGCAGCCAGAGGAGTCTTCCCTGTTCCCAAGACAAGTCACCAGGCTACAGAGAGGACAACGTTGGAGTGGGAGGTTCCACTCTTGCAAAGCAGACTCTCTCTTTTCATCCCATTCTCAGAAGATCTACAATTCTCCTGTGTTAAATTGGTTGTGGGAAAAGTCCTTTTCCGTTGAGATGAACCTGCCAGGGACCGTGTTTGGCTTTCCAGCATGTCAGCCACCTTAACTGAGAAGGGGAAGAAAGTGAGAGGGCGAAGGAGCCTGAGGTGTATCCAGAGAAACACCTGGAGCCACACGGTCTCAAGCCCCAGGTGACTGGGCAAGACCAAGCAAGTGAAAGCGATCCAGAGTTCAGGATGGGATTTAACGCTCGTCTGGGGGGGGGGCTAAAATCTTGGAGATGGTGCGAGAGGTTCCCCACCTTTCTTGAGGCAAATTCATTCAGGTGGAGGAAGGGAGCTTTTGTTTCGATCCAGAGGAACCGATCATTTCATGAAAGAGGCAGCCCTTGACTTACAACCATGAGAAGCTACAGCGGCACTGAACCAAGTGACTTATGACCCTTATGGCCGTTGCGGCATCCTCCTGCCACTAAGAGATGGCAGGGGGGTGTTTGAGGTGCCGGCCCCGCAGGCTCACCCCATTGACTGTCGCACTACTCCAAAACCAGTGCCTCGAATACGGCAGCACATTGGGGAAATTAGAGCAAAGCCGCCGCGACCACATTCGAGGCACCGGCTCTGGAGTGGTGCAACAGTCAATGGGGTGAGCCTGCAGGGCCGGTACCTTGAAGGCCCCCCTTGTCAGTCTGTGCTCCATTCAAAATCCAACAAAGAAACACTCAGACTCCAATGGTTAGAGCAAAATTTTTTCTTTTACTGAATTTCAAAGTGGAAACTACAGGGAAGATTCTGAATCTAAAGAATTTGGCGCGCAGATCACATATACAAAGGGATGGAATTGTTCCCACCCCCCAAAGTCCAAAAGACTCTTCCAATTAAAAGTTCTGAATATGATCATGTGGGCATCTTCAGGTGGTGATGAGGCCTCTGTCTGTTGACCTTGACATATTTTGACAAAACTTTGCAGCTGCGCAAAAGGAAAGAAAGCTAGGCAAGGAAATAGAAACTTAAGGACAAGAATTTATGCTCCCCCTCCTCCTCCTCATCTACATCACAGGAATGTAACACCTCCAGCTTTCTTCCCCTCCAATTCCCCCCTCCCTCCGTTACTAATGACAGCTGAAAGAGAGCAGTGAGCGTAGCAGTAGAAAAGATGTAGAAGCGATCTTGAGGCTGACACCCCTACTGCCTCTTACTGCCCCTCTGACGGCCCCCTTGGGGACGCTAAGAGGTGGCAGGGGGCATTCGAAGCACTGGCAACACAGGCTCACCCCATTGGGAAGAGAGTTTAAAAGAGATGCAAGCTGAGTGCGATGTCTGCTGGGAGCAAACGTGAGTTTATCTTGTGTTGACTTTGCTTATCTGTGTTCCTGGCGTCTTCCCAACCGTGTTGAGTTATTGCCATGCCTTCAAGTCTGGAATTCCTTCTCCTGCCCTGCTGAACTGATGACCTCCTCTTGCCTTGATTGCACTTCTAGTTACAGTGTTCGTTGACCACGTTTTGGTCTAGATTCTCTGCAGCCAAAGGCTGTTCCTGGGAGAGTTTTCCTCCAGCCCAGAAGGTAACCATGATATTGGGGGCAAAGTTGGAGCTAATAAAGGGACTCCTACTGATTATCTGACTGGGTTGCCTTTGGGCCACGCCCCTTTGGGTCATCACGGTTAAAAGGGGCAGGTGTGAATGCAGCCACTGGGGAAGAGACCGGGTTCAGTGGGTCATGTGGATCTCACAAGAGTCAGTCAGGTGGTGTGATAGTTGAATCCCAGGGGGTCCTGAGTTCTAGTCCTGCCTGGGGTGCCAGGCCAGCTAGGACACTCTGGACCAGCCACTCTCTCAGAGCCCTGGGAAAGAGGCATTGGCAACTGCTTCTGAGCAGTTTCCCCTGGGGGCTTCCGGGCAACCTTCCCACCCAGCTGGGCAAGGCTGACAGGCCTCTCTGGGCCTGGCTTCTTGCTCACTGGTCAAGCGGCCTCCAACGGGCTGGATTCGGAGAGGATTTGGCAGTGGGCTGTGCTGTGAGGAAGGGGGCACACAGGGGTCCTGCAGTGCCAGGGGGATCTAGTGAGGGCAGGGAGGGAGGGGGGCCTGGGGGAGAGGTTGTTTCACTTCTGATAGCCATAAGAAACCATGGTTCCTGCATTCTGCAAGCTAGCCAATGACTGAGGGTCTCTTCAGGGGTCTTTGTTCTTCCCCAAAATGGAGGCAGGATGTGGAGAGGGGCTGGTCTGCATCCGAGTTTTTCAAACTTGAGGAGGAATGGACTTCAACCCCCAGAGTTCCCCTCCCAACAATGCATGGACTTCCTCATGCTGGGCAGGGAACTCTGGGAATGAAAGTCCCTTCATCTTCAACTTCCAACTTTGGAAAATGCTGGTCTCCCTTCTTCCCTTTTGTGAGGCGTTAAAGCCCTGCACGAAGACTTGGCTAACTCACAGGTTGCTCAATCTTTTCTCGGTCTCTCCCTCCCTCCCTCTCCCACTCTCCCTTCCTGGCAACCCCGGATCCCCCTTGGAAGACAGGGAGGAAGAGCGCCCCCTGTGGGAAGGGTGAAGCAGCACTCCAGCGGGACTCCAGTAGGGGGTGGCAGAGGCCTCGCAGCTGGTGGACTTCTGCCACTGTCGGGCAGTGCGAAGGGAAAGGGAGGGATTTGGAGAAGGCGGGAGGGGGGCTCCAGGCGCACTGCCAGCCAAGCTGTTGAAGAGAACAGCGCCCCTTTGGCCTGCTCCCTCCGGCGGCTCCTCTCCAGCCTTTCAGCGGTGCTTTGCCCCCCCCGCCCTGCCACGTTTCCCCCTCGTTCCCACCCTTTCTTCAAGGCCCCCCCAAGCACTCTCCTCCCCCTGCCACATACACCCCCGCCCAGACCCCCCAAATGCTTTACCCTTAGCAGTGCCCCCCAGCTCCCCTCCCCGATAGACAGCCCGGCTCTCCCACTTCTCCTTGCCCGCCCCGCTTCCTTGGCCCGGACCAGCCACAGCCGCCTCCTGGGACCCCGAAATCCTCATTCCCCTCCTCCACCTGTCCACCAAGACCCCTCACCACTCCTCTCTGAGGGGAGCTGGAGCTCTCAGCCCACCTCCCCGCGCTCTTTCTCAGTGCCTGTCTGGGTAAAAGGCACCTTTTCTTTTTTTAAAAAAAGAAATTTTATTAATTTTCAATGAACAAACATACACAAGTGTTCTGTCCCACTTGTATCCACAGATGAAACTTCAAGTTATATAGTTCAAATACTTTACGTAAACAAAACCAGAGGCAGAAGATTCAATTGCTCTGTTATCACAGTCCTTTGGCAATCCTCCTAGAATCTGTCCGACAATTCTGTAAAGTTTGTAACTCACAATGCAGTAAATCAGATGCAAGTCTTTCCAAGGCAAGATTCACTTTGTTTCCAGCAAATATTTCAAAGTCGTGCGCTCCCTTATATCCTCTAAGAAAGGGCGTGTCAGTCTCATTAATTAATCCTTTGCTGGACGTCTCTTTTCTAATTGAGATTGACGTCTCAATCTTCTCCTAGTTCTGGCATCCAGCCAGCATCCGGCAGTTTCATCACAGCTTGAATCCTCTGATACACTTTCCTGATTAACAGTTAACACCTGAGGTTTAATTAGGGAAGTAGTTTCAGGGGAGAGAGTGGCCTCTGAATCTTCCAATAAATCAGGCTCATATCTCGAATCCCACTCCTCTCCCACTACCTGACTCCACTCCAAGTCACTTAATAATGCAGGCTCAAATCTCAGTGCCAGATCGTCTTCCTTGCTCGAACCCACATCTGCTGACTGATCAGGTTCAATCTCAGAGTCACAACACACAAGCAATACATAAAACTTCTTTTTGGAAAGCGGCTTGGTCCCGGGTTACATCTTTTGGTACAGACATGTAAATCAAGTTCATGCTCACTTTATATATCATTTCATATCTTATTTACCATTCTGTATTTTTTATACGGCTTCTCCCCTCTTTTCACTCTCTTAATTCTATCTTATTTATTTCATCTCAATTTAAATCATTATGTTATATCTTTTGTCCGTTTTGTTTCAATTATCTATTTTTCTTTTCTCATTAACACAATATTTCTCCTGTAATCACTGATTGAAGTGTGATGCCTTTATATCTTTCCCCTAAATTTAACACTTAAAATAATATATAATTTTCATTCTGATTCTGCTTAGCACATTCTAAAGCTATATACTACATTTTAAAATAGAAAAATAATAAGTTTATAATATAATTAAAACAATAATCCATAGCAAATTAAACTCTATCATTAAATCTTAAGCATTTTACACATTCCCTTTAATATTTTATTAAACCATATAATGATCCAGTTTTCTAACATTGTTTCAAATAAAAATACAATACAGTCTTATGTACTTTTGCAGAATCTCTTTTGTAGTTATATTTTTACCCATTATCTCTGAAAAAATCCTGTTTCTTTACACCTTGTTTCAAACCTTTATAACTTCTCTTCCCCTTTTCTCTTCCTCTCTTCTCTGATCTAGTCTTTTTACCCCCCTGTCTCTTGATCTCCATTCTCTTAGTTTCCACTCTCTTCTGTATTTCTCTTTTCTGTTGCTTCCTGACATTGTATCAATTTTTTCACCTTATTTTTCCCTTTTTTGGTTGTTTTTTTAAGTTTTAAATTCTCTATTCTGTTTCCCCTCTTTCCCTTTTCTTCCCCAACTAAAGTTGTTTGTTCATTAAAGATGGCTTCTTCTTCATCCCAGCCTTCTTGTTCTTGTAATTTCTGATAGGTAGAAATCATCATTTCTAAGAAATGAAAAACAGTTCCAGAAGAGCCCTTCCCTTCTTGTTCCTCTTCTTTTAGCTTTTTAAATTCCATTTTCAGTTCTTCAACAGATAATGCCATTGTGAAAACTTTTTTAGACAACCCAAAAGTTTTTAATCTTTCAAATAATGATTTTGAAAAGTCCCAAAGTCACCAAGCAATCCAAATAAACACAAGCTATTTCATTTAGCACTTTCTTCTTTTTAAACTTTCTCTTCCTGGGGTACAGTTCAATTGTAAAGTTCCAAAGTATATCTTTTAGAAGTCTTATTACAATTCAACTCTGATCTTATAAGCTCCAAGCAGCCTCCTCCAGCAAAGTCTTAATATTAATTCTGTACCTCTCCCTTCCCACTTATAGCAAAAATAAATAAATAAATAAATTCCAATGTTCAGAAATCTTAATGTCCCCTTGGCTTTGATTTTCAAATTTAATTACCTTGATGCCAAAACGTGTTTTTCTGATTTCCATCTGCTATTTCCGTAGGGAAGCAGAGTGAGAGAAAACAAACTTTCCCTTTTAAACTTTCTTCTGCCACTTTTTACGATCTTCTTTGGGAACAATGTATCTTTAATGAAGTTAAGTTTGCAGGGTGTTTAGATGTTATTTGTTATCCTGGTTCAGCCAAAACCTTTCACTTTCTCAGCTTCCTCCTGCACTTTCTTGTCCGGATGAAAGCTTCTTTGTGGCAGCCATTGCTGACCGCCACTCCACCGCTTTTGGAAAAGGGAGTAAAGCCAGCTGAGGAGGGGGATTGCGATTCCCCCAGACCCCTGTTGGGTCTCCCCTATCTTCAGTCACCCCTACAGGGTTACTATTAACCCCCAAATCCAGCTGGATAGGGGGTACTCCAGCAGCGAACGCAGCAGGAACCCCGCACGATCGCGGATTCCTGCCACCGCAGCCCTGCAAATCGGAAGTCAAAAGGCACCTTTTCTTTTGAGCATCTCATCCAATCACAGTGCTCCTTGTTCCTTTGGGTCTGTGGTAGAACTAGGAGAACAATGGTTGTAATGACGGCGCCCGATGTTAGTCTCTTCCAAAGAGGCTCCGTTGTACAATGAGGAGAATAACGGTCATAATCGGGGTGTAAAATATGATGGATATTTTAAAAAAAGACCCGACACAGACATTGCACTGTTGCTGTAGAAATGGAACTTGATGTAAGACAAAGGAATAAAATAATTTTTAAAATCCATGCAAGTTCATAGCCTCCAGCATGTCTTATAATGGATTCCATAGTAAATGTTTTGCTGTGTGGAAAAAGCACAAAAAGCCACAAACACAATTCCCTAAATAATGGGGGGGGCTGCTGAATCCCCCGGGGGAGCCTCTTCCTCAGCGGTGGGGCTGCTCTGGAAAAGGGGCGCCAGGCGATCTGCCTGGATGGCGGTCCTGGAGGGAGGAGACCTGGAGGCAGCCCCCCTCTGGCTCGGAGGGGCACCCAGGGAGGGACTCTCAGAGAGGAGGGGGAGGCTCCTGCAGGTATCCCAGCCCCGTCCTGTCCCTGGCCTTCCAAGCGGTGGGCAGCGGCTTCCGGGCCCTGGGGGATCATCTGGATGGCCTCGCAGGCATGGGCACGGAGGCCTTCTGGGGTGGGGTGGGGGGTCCTCCTGTCGCTCAGGCAGGGTGGTTCTGGGTGACTGAAGCCCGCGGAGGTTGGACGGGGAGGAATCCACCCCACCTGAACCCCAATGCAAGGCAGGTTTCTTTCCCCGGAGTGGCTTCTCTCCTCTCTCTCTGCCTCCGAGGCTCCCTCGCCTCCTCCGGGGTTGCCACCTGTGGTTGGCGGGATGAAGAAGGGCCCAACTCTGGGGGGGAGATGTTGGGAGCCACGGCGACCTGCCAGCCCCACAGCCAGGGTGAAAGGCAGGAGTCGAGGGACCCCCAGCTGCCCCTCCTGGCTGCTCAGCCCCGCTGCCCCTAGAGGAGAGACTGGGGGGGCAGAGAAGGCCGGGGGTCCTTTCAGAGCATTTGGGGGGGAGTTGGGAGCCCTTGGCAGAGAAACGGGGGGAGGGGGGTGACACTTGACCCCCCTCCCAAGAGTTTCTTTATTGAATCACAAGGCATTCTTAAGGTATAACTCACAGTTATGTCAAGATTCATCTAATGTCTAAATCTTTGCATAGCTGACTTCATAGTGTGAAAGTATAGTGATCTTCATCCCATAATGATAGAGCAAAGGGTGAGACTCCAGCACGTTGCTGGGGTCCAAACAAGAGTAAAGGCAACTCCCCCAACCCAACCAAGGGTCAATTCAGTGACCAATCAGGATTACAGATGTGACCACATGACATGAACTACATTTCCCATGATGCATTAACTACATTTCCCATGAGACATTCCCTTAAGGGGACAGCTCCCAATTCCCAATTAACTATATACTGTCTGGACAACACAGTCCAGTTGCTTTCATGGTGTGGAGACAATAACTTGGTCCTCAACACCAATAAGACCAAGGAGCTTATAGTGGACTATAGAAGGAACAGATCAGACCTCCAGCCCTTGTTTATCAATGGAGACCGAGTGGAGCAAGTGGCCAGTTTTAAATTTCTGGCTGTTACCCTAAAAGAGGACCTGACCTGGGTGCTCACATTGCAGCCCTGGTCAAAAGGGCCCAGCAGAGATTATACTACCTGGGACTTCTCAGGAAACAACCACTGAATGGAAAACTGCTGGTGACCTTCTGCCGCTGCACCATAGAGAGCATTTTAACTGACTGCACCTCTGTAGGGTTTGCCAATTGCACCGGGGCAGATAGGACAGCACTCCAGAGGGTGAATGTCATTGCCCAGAGGATCATGGGTTGCCCTCTCCCCTCTTTGGAAGAGCTTTAGAGCATGGTGTCTGTGGGGAGAGCAGGGAGCCCCCTTCAGCCCCCCCTCCAGACAGGGAGAAGCTCCCCTTGTGGTCCAGGGGGCTCCTTTCCTCTCTCCAGCCAATCGCAGTCATCTAGGATCTCTTTAGGGGAAAAATACCTCCAGATTAAAGGGAGTTTGGGGGATGCAGCTGCCCCCCCCCCCCCAGATAAGCCGCCTTCCACCAAAGTCAGTCCTGGCTGGGCTGGTTCTTCCTCTGCTTTGCAAAGGGGGGGGGGGTTTCCCTCCTTTCTCTTGGCCAGAAAGGGTCCACATTCTTGGGCCTCTGCCCATCTGCTCTGTCCCTTTGGGCAGCTCCAGCTCTCCTCCTCCTCCTTCCGGGTCCCTGGCTGAGAGGGGCGTCCCAAGTGCCTGGGATCCGGCCACTCCAGGCTGGCTCTTCAGGGCCACGGAAGCCTCCCTCACATGGCCCCGGGGGGTGGGGGTGGAGGGGGCCTTGCCAGGGTTCCCGGCCTTGGAGCTGGGCAGAAACGGCCCTTCCCAGCCCTCTCCCACCCTCTGGGCCTCCCACCTGCGGAGGGGAGGGGGATCCAGGCTGAGTCTCGGACTGGACTCACCCACCAGCCTCACAGTCCAGCTGAAGGGCCGGAAAGGCAGATGGACACACACACACACACACACACACAGAAAATGGGGGGGCGAGACTGGTATCCCCCACTCCCAAAACGCCCCCTCCCAGTCTGCGCATGGGACCCCCAGCAATGCTGCCACCAGCTGCTCCCCTGCAGGTAAGTCCTGGATTGTCTGGGGGAGGGGAGGGGAGGACAGTGGCCACCCCCCCTTTTGCTTGACATTTGTGGGGAGACCCCTAAAGGAGAGATTCCTTCCCGGGCCTCCCAAAGAGCATCCAAATGTTCATGGCATCAAGTGGGAAAGAAGCCTCAAAGGAGAGAAACTCCTGCACTGGCTGCGATTGGGGCTCGGAGGGGATAGGAACCCCCCCTCCTTGCGAGCCCCCCGCCCCACTCCAGCCTGCCCTCTGGCGGGACCCCCTTCCTGGGGAGGCTCCTCCCTGCCAGACCCTCTTGCAGCCTCTTGGACCAGGGGGAGGCTGGGGGGGGCGCATATCTAGGTGCAAAGGGTGGGGGGAGGACACAATGTACCCGGGAAGAAGCCCTCCCCCACTCTTCCCCCGCCCTGGGACTTCCCATCAGGCTGGGGAGTGAGAGAGGCAGAGGCGCATGCTCAGTCCCTTTCTTGAGGCTCGCAGGCCGCCTGCGGAGGGCGCCCCCTGGTGGTCCCAGCCAGCCACGTCAGCTCCCCTTGCGAGAGGGAGGCAGGAGTGGGACGCGCCTTTGCGCCCCAATCCCAGCGTCCTTGAGACCAGACGGGTGCGGGGAGGGGATGATGGGACACAGAGGAGCTCAGCCCTCGAGAAAGGCCCAGGGACGCCCTGTAGTCGTACTTCGTGGGTGATAGAGAATTCGTATCTCTCATCTCCGCCTGCCAGAGTGCAGCGCAAGGGTTAAGCCCAGAGAGTTGTGACATCCTAGAGCGGAAAGGAGGACCCGCTTCCTTCCGTGTGGAATTCTCTCCTCCCCCCCGTACATAAATCACTGCGGGCAACATTCTCTCACGCATGCTCTGTTCGCCCTCTGAAGCCGCCCAGGGTTGGAGGCTTCAGGATGGGCGGGAGGGGGTCGCAGGAGGCAATCCAGCTTTGCTTTGCTCCCTCTCCCCGGGACTTGAAACAATCTGGGAACAATGTATCTTCAGCAAATTTTAAGTATCAGGATACTTTCTCTGTTGCTTTGTCCTGGGCAGCAAAGATCACTTTCACTTCTTCACAGCTCCTCCTGCACTTTCTTTTTCCGGCTGAGCTCTTCTATGTGGCAGCCATTACTGACCGCCACTCAGCTGCCTTCGGAAAAGGGGATTTACCTGGCTAGGGAAGAGAGATGCGATGTCTCTCGTCCCTGCCAGAGCCCCCCTGTCTTCACCACCTTCTACGAAGGTGGCTTAGCCCCGAAGCCAGATGGCTCGGGGCACTCGGGCAGTGAACACAGGCAGAAAACGTGCATAGTCATGGATTCCTGCCTGCACCGAGCACTGCAGACCGGAAGAATCCAGCTATTATTTCTTTTTAACACGTTCAACTTCAGCATTTAATTATGCCTATTTAGTGCCAAAATCCAAATAGTTCCCCTGCCTTTTTTTCTGATGTAGAGGCCAGGCAAGTTCTGGGAAGAGGGAAACCCAAGTCCCATGTTCCACTGCCACTTTTTTTCAAACATGGGGCACTCAGGTGAAAAGCAAAGCCCACATCCATAGAGAGGGCTAGGAAAGAGGAAGGGATTTGAGTGAGGCCCCCATTTCTGGGAAGAGACTAACCTGGTTTATGAGTCCCCGGTTGAATGCTCAGGGGACGCAGCCCCGGGGTTTCTCCAGCCTCACGTGGGCTCTGTGTCTTTCCAGGAGAGGCTCCTGTCAGGAAGAAGCCAAGCAGGGCCGGGTCTTCAGAGCGGGATCTGGGGTTACCTGGGAGGGAGAGTGGGAGAGGGAGGGAGGGAGGGAAGGAGACACATTGAAAGAAACAAAATAGACTGAGCAACCTGTGAATTAGCCAAGTCTTGGTGCAGGGCTTTAACTCCTCACCTCAGAGAGAAAGGTAGACCAGCATTTTCCAAACTTGGAAGGTGAAGATGAAGGGACTTTAATTCCCAGAATTCCCTGCCCAGCAGGATGAAGTTCATGCATTATTGGGTGGGGAACTCTGGGAGTTGAAGTCCATTCCTCTTCAAGTTTGAAAAACACTCATGCAGACCAACCTCTCTCCACGCGTTGCCTCCATTTTGGGAAACAACAGAGACCCCTGAAGAGACCTTCAGTCATTGGCCGGCTTGCAGAATGCAGAAAACGTGGTTTCTTATGGCCACCAGAAGTGAAACAGGCCACCATGAATTGGACTGACCCTCAATATCCCCTAAAGACCCGGATCCTGGTTTGGGAACCATCCCAGCTGGTTCTGAGCCCCCTCTGGAGCCAAGCCTGGGGACGCCCTGCGAATCCAGCCCCTTCCTGGCCCTTCAGGCTCAGGCAGAGTCACCCAAGCTCCCCGGATCCTGATTGAGGCTCTCCGGCCACAAACCTCCTCCTCCTCCATGGCTGCTGCTCTCTGGCTGGGACCCCTGAGCCTCCACTGGGCCTCCCTTTGGGGCCTCTGCTCAGGGCACGGCTGGGGCTGAGGATGATGGGGGCTGGAGTCCAGGCCTTTGGGAGGCCCGCATGGGTACTCACTCGATCCGGGCAGGACAGAGATCCACCCGGAGGACCTGGAAAAACCCCCTGGGAAGCAGCCCCTCCTTTCTTCCTTCCTCCCAACGCCTGGCAGGAGGGAGAGAGAGAGAGAGAAAGAGAGAGGAAGCTGACCCAGAGAGGGTCACAGCCATGTTCTCCCTTTTTTCTCGGTCTTGGGATCCACCCCCAGCCTTTCTGCCCTGGGGAGCAGCAGCCCCAGTATCCTCAGTCCTGGCCTCACTGGGAATACTGGAAACCAGCATCCAGAACCATTTCTGTGGCTCCAAGCAGGAGACAGAGCATCAAAGTCACCAGTTGATCCTCTGAACACCCAAATCTCTATACAGGTTTGTCCAGACATTGGGGGGGGGGAATCACTGACCCCCCCCTCCACCCCTAAAGCTGCCTCTCTGTCCCATTCCCATTGCCCAATGTTTTTCCCAGAATGCCAAACTCTGATCCAGTTCACACATTCTGCCAACCCCCGTTCGCTCAGCCGTAGTTTACTCCAAGTGTTGCAGCTGCTGAAAACCCCCAAGGAGCCAGAAATGGATCCTAGGAAAAGCTCCCCATCCTGTGTGCAGACAGGCTGAGTTGACCCTCCCACTAGGTAAGTCCACACAATGCCCTTAACCCAGGTTGATGGAAGAGAACTGCAATGTTGGCAAAAGGTGCCAGGCCAAAACCAGATGGTGGCACAGTGTGACGACGATCATAACGTCCCTTTCAGCCAATCCCTCAGAGGTGGGCTTTCTGACTACCTCAGCTGCCCAGACCAGATGGGGGGCTCCTCCTGCCTCCCTCTCCCCAGCCCCTCACCCTCCCTGCCCTCACTAGGGAGGGGGCAGACCCCCTGCAGACCCCCCCTGGCCCTGCAGGACCCCTCCATGCCCCCTCCTCACAGCAAAGCCCCCTGCCAAACCCTCTCCGAATCCAGCCCGTTGGAGGCCGCTTGACCGGCAAGGAGGAAGCCAGGCCCAGAGAGGCCCCTCAGCCTCGGCCAGAAGGGTGGGAAGGTGGTCTGGAAGCCCACAGGGGAGGCCGGCCCAGAGATCTTGGCCAGGCTGCTCAGAAGCGGTTCCATTGCCTCTTTCCCAGGGCTCCGAGAGAGCGGCTGGCCCAGAGCCTCCTAGCTGGCTTGGCACCCCAGGCAGGACTGGAACTCAGCCCTGCCCAGATTGAAGCCCCACCCACCCAACTGACTCCAGTGGGATCCATACAACCCTCCGAACCCAGTCTCTTCCCCAGGGGCCACATTCACACATGCACCTCTTAACCATGGTTTGTTTCCTGAGGTTGAAACTGTTGGCCAAGAAGTCAGTGGATGATGGAGACTCGGAAGGAGATGAATTCCTGGAAGAGAAGTTGAACAAGTGGAGATACACAGGCAGGCCTCGACTTACAACCATTCATTTAGTGACCGATTCAAGTTACAACTGCATTGAGAAATGGGACTTAGGACCATTTTTCACAGTTAATGACCTTTGGAGCATCAAATGCAGAGATCAGAATTCAGGTGCTTGGCCATAGTTTCATGTTTATGACCGTTATGGCTGCGTCTCAAGTCACGTGGTCCCATTTTGCGACCTTCTGACAAGCAAAGTCAGATTCACTTAACAACCGGGTTCTTAACTTATTAACTGCAATGATTCACTTAATGACTGTGGCAGGAAAGGTCATAAAAAGGGGCAAAACTCACTTGGCAGATGTCTCCCTTAACGACAGAAATGTTGGGCTGATTTGTGGTCATAAGTCAAGGACTCCCTGTGTTGGGTACCCTTTTCTTCTGGCGAGGACCCCGTTCACACAACACGCTTGACCAGGCCGGGGTCCTCGAAGCCCCCCAGAGAGAAACCGGAGGTCCACATGGAGCCTCCTCAGGGCCTGTGAGAAACCTTGGATGACCACAGCCTCCCCCTCCTCCCCTCCCCTGGGGTCTCCCTGGGACAAACTCAGAAGTTGGGGTGGGCTCATTCCTGACCGAGAAGGGGCTTCCTCCCCTCTGGGCCTCACCCGGCTTCAGTCAGACACAGCTGGGAACCTCCAGGAGGAGAAGAGAGTCTCATCGCACATCAACCTGGCCCTGAAAAGCCACAGCTTGAGCCCGGAGCCACCCAGGATCTGGTCTGCAGGCCCTGAGTGCAGAATCTGAGGGAGGTTCAGGGGGAGAACTTCCAAGTGGTGGACCTGGTATACGGGCCTTCCTCTGCTCCTGCCTGCCAGGGTGGGCCTGCCTGTCCCTTCAGTTCCCCCCCCCCACACTCAGCCCCCAGTTCCCCCATCATTAGGCATTGTCTTTTGGGCGATGGAAACTCCCCAAGGGCAATCTCCAGCCACTTCAATCGGCCGGTAGAAGCGGCCTTGGGGTGAGCGCACATACACACTCCGCTCGCCACGAGGCCGCTTCTATTGTCTGATGAAAGCTCCCTGAAGGCAGAGTCCCCAGCCCCTTTGGGGCGTGGCGTGGCTGCCCATGTCCCCTCGCCATTAGGCAGTATCTTTCAGGTGATGGAAGCCCCGAGGCCACTTCTACCAGCCGATCGAAGTGGTTGGTGACTGCCCTTGGGGAGCTTCCATTGCCCGAAAGACATTGCCTAATGGCGAAAGGACACAGGCAGCCATGCCTCGCCCCCAAGCAGCTGGGGACTCTGCCTAGAGGGAGCTTTCGTCGGTCAATAGAAATGGCCTCGTGGAGAAGTACTTGCGTATGGGCCGCTCTAGGTGGGGGAGGAAATTAAGTCACCCCCGAAAAGACAGCCTAGCTGTTTTTTCGGGGGTTAAAAAAAAATAAGGTCCAGACTTATTTTGTGAGAAACATGGTAGAATAGATAGATAGATAGATAGATAGATAGATAGATAGATAGATAGATAGATAGATAGATAGATAAATAGATAGATAGATAGATAGATAGATAGATAGATAGATAGATAGATAGATAGATAGATAGATAGATAGATAGATAGATAGATATAGATAGATGATAGAGATAGTTATGGATGGATAAATAGATATAGAGAAAGAAAGAAAGAAAGAAAGAAAGAAAGAAAGGAAGGAAGAAAGAAAGAAAGAAAGAAAGAAAGAAAGAAAGAAAGAAAGAAAGAAAGAAAGAAAGAAAGAAAGAAAGAAAGACAGGGATGGATAGATAGCACCTGCAGAACTTAGAGTCCATTCTTTATTTAAAAAAATAAGAAAAATCAATATATAAAGAATCTAGGTGTATTATAGGAACATGGTAAGATAACACAGGAATAACAAGAAAATAAAAATAAAAAATTCCATCCATTCTATATTTTTCTCCCTATTTACCCAACAATCTAGTCCACAAGTTGTCACTTTCCTGCTTCTTAATGAGCTTTTATCTTAGAATTAATATTGCTAGAAAAGATGGGAAATGAAATTTCACTTCAGGCACAAGCAATTTTAAAAACCGACTGCAATTAAGATCAATATATGGGATTATGACATAAAACAGAATTCCAAACAGGGTCTACTCTTAATCTTGGGCAGAGATCAAGGGTGCTGATTGTCATTAGAAGACAGGCAACACTAGAGTTAAATGGCATTAACTTAGAAGTGGCACCAAACTCCATAGCTCTGAGTGACCTTCCCCAGCAATCTCTGGAGACAAGAGGCCATGTTGAAGGACAGCAGAAGTCAATTCCCTGGGTGCTGAATTCTCTTCCCCAGCATCACTTTCTGGACTTGCCCTGACAGGAAGGAAGGACCACAACCACAACAGAACAATGATCCCAGGGGTGTATGTGTAATTTTTACTAACATGTTTTATTCCAGCCTCTCCTCTGCAGATGGAGCCCAGAAAAAGTTGGATCCCAAGAGGAGAAGTTGCTTCTTGCTGTAATTATGACCATCTGGGCCTTTGAGACCTGTGATGCTATATCTCCAGTTTTTGACTTTGATGTAGGCATTAGACTGAAGCCACATGCAAAGGATCTTGTATCAGAAACGGATAAATTCCTTGGGTGAAGCTCTCTGGGACCAAGTTTTGGGACAGGTACAGGCTCTGCTCTTGATTGCACCTTTCTCTCCTTTGCAGATGAAACTGAGTGATTCTCTGTTTAGATCAGGAAAACCACTGGCACTTCTCAGAGTCTTTGCATTTTTCCAACTGTTCCTGTTGTTTGTGTTAGAAACAGGAAGTGGGTTGATTAATGCCATGAATGATGGACCTCCTGTTTCTGCTGCTGCTGCTGCTGGTGTCCCCATCACTCTGTGGGAAGCTGAGAAGGAAATGCCCATTGAGTTTGGAGCACCAGGGTGGGTACAATCCATGGAGCTTTTACAGGCCTGGAGACCATCTCATTGGTGTGGTCACAACTGAAATATTGGTGTCACCTATAATGTGGCCTTTCAACAGCCCTCCTTCTATACCTTCTCCTTCGTAAGTCATGCAGGGTGATGGAGCTGCACTCCCTCCATGTGCAATTCTAACACTCTCCTTTTCTTCTTATTTCATTTATTTTTGTACCTCAGGACCTGTATAATTTCCTGAATGATTTTGATTTCCACGGTTTCCCTCTTTTGCCTTACTTTGTGGAAGAGAGTAAAATCCAAAGATGGAGTTTTAAGAGAACCTGAATGAAATCCAGATGATTTTCCTTTTTCTTTTCATGCCTGAGTTCATCACTTGAATAATGACCTTTGTTTAAGTAGTGACTGAAACAATTGTAGTTGCCTCTCTCATTTGCATAATTGATCATTCGATTTGGATCAATGTTGGCCTAAGGCTTAGTAGGTTTGTGAAGGATTATATATTTTAAAAACATTTGTTGTTGCTATTGAATATAATAACATGAATATTGTTTTTACAATAGGGAGAGTTCTGCTCTAACAAACACCCTAATTTCAATTTTTGGTATTCAAATGGTCAGCAAGAATTCCCAGCTCCTGCACAATCTCACACTTGGTTACTACATCCATGACAACTATGGAAGCACCTTCCGCACTTCAGATGTCTTGCTGGACATTCTTTCCAGTGGAGAAGCCAATGTCCCCAACTATGGCTGTGGGAGGAAGGAGAACCTCCTGGCTCTGATTGATGCAGCTGCCAGGGACATCTCCATCCAGATGTCAACGTTTGTAGGCACCTACAAAGTCCCACAGGTTTGTGTGTTTTTCTCTATCTGGTAAGGTGAGTGGGGTGGTGGGGATGAACAACAGATCCAATATCTTCATAGAATTCAAGAGCAGCTTTTCAGAATATTAGGGAACATATCAACTATGTTTTAGTCTATTATGTTCATCTTCAAATTGACCATTAAAGAGCCATCAGGTCCCTGTAGAGGATATTCTACTGAATATTCAATTATTGAAAAACTATCCAGGTTTTGAGGTCCTCCATTAGCATGTTCATTTTCACATATCAATAATATCTGCCTTATCCAATTGGAATCAAGTTGGCAATAGTCCTGTCTATGTATAAAAAATATTCAGACCAAGAAGAGTATCTTTGGGATGGATAAAAGGACTTCAGCTCCTGCCCTCAGAGATAATTGTTAATTTACACAATTTCTGCTTTGTATAAATTCAGGGTATATAATTATTGGGTTAAAATTAAAGTGATGAAACAGACATAGTCCCAAAACAGACAAAATTTCAATTAAACACTTATTGGATTGTACAACTGTCAATTTGTGTTAGCAGTTGTGGTCTCTTAGTCTCTTGTACATCAAGAGAAGAAGCTGAAAAATTGCTTCACAAAGAATTTGGGATATAGAAGCTGAGAAAGAGGTTTTAATATTCAAAAATAGCATATAATACAGCCCTATATCTTAGATCCAGACATTTTATCTAACATGTGCTAATTTGAATCTAATCGTTGGAATTGTACGGGTGACACAGAAATTTACATTGCATTTTTTATTGTTTTTTTGCTTAATATGATTTTGCGTTCCATTTTTATATACAATCTCATTAATATTCTGTCTTAAATATTTTAAACCATGACTAAGGAACAAGCTATTCTTTTTTTGAAACAAATTTGATTAATTTTAAAGACAAACAAAACATCATTAAACATTGAAAACATAAAACCTCTTTCCATTGTAAATCTTTACAAGGCAGATAAAACATTATTTTATACCACATAATTCTAATTTACCCCATTTCCATATGAACACATAAATATCTTTTAACAAATTTCTCATTATTTCTCTTTACTCTTATTCAATTACATTTCTTTTCTATATTTATCTGTTATATAGTCATCATATTTATATTTCCCTCTGACTTGTTTGCAATTATTCTCATCTGACATTCCTCCAAGGTTTTATTAATTCTCAGTCAAACCTAAACACACAAAAACATAAAACTTCTTCTTAGAAAGTAGCTTGGCCCCAGATCACCTCTCTTTGTATGGACTTCAATTAAATTCATGCTCATCTTAGATACCATTACCGATCTTATTTACCATTCTATATCTTCTATATAACTCCTCCCCGCTTTTCAATCTTCTTAATTCTATTTTATATATTTCATCTTACTTTAAATCAATATACTTGTATCTTTTGTCCATTCTTTTCCAGTTAACCATTTATCTCATTCTCAATAATAAAAAAAAGAAAATTTCTCCTGAAATCACTAATCGGAGTATGATCTATCATTCCCCTAGATTAACATTTAAAATAACACCTAGATCCCAGTCTGATTCTGCTTAGTACATTCTACCTACTAAATTTTAAGGAAAAAAGAAGAATAAGTCTATAAAATAGTTAAGTACATAATTAAATATTAAAATCTATCATTAAATCATAAACATTTTAATATTTTAATTTATTATATCTTATAACATTCCAATTGTCTATTTCAAAAACAAATGCTACAATAATAAGTCTATAATAACATCAATACTATAGCCCATTAAACTCTATAATTAAACTAAATATTTTAAACATTTCCTTTAATATTTTATTAAAACTTAGAATCTATCATTATTAAACATTTTAATATTTTAATATTTTATTAAATCTTATAAAATTCTAATTTTCTATTTCTAATACAAATACTACAATACTATCATATGTACTTTCTAGAATCTTTTTTTTTAAATTATGCATTACCCTTTATCCCTAAAAAAAATTTGCTTTTCCCCATCTTGTTTTATACCTTTGTGGCTTCCCCCCCCCTTTCCCTTTCTTTCTTAACCCACATAGCCTTTTTACCCCCTCCTCTCCTAACCTCCGCCTTTTTAGCTTCCCCTTTTCCTCTTTTCTTTTGCTTTCTAACATTGTATTGATTTTGCATCTTATTTTGCTCTTTCTTGGGTGTTTTTTTTAGGTCTTAAGTCCTTCCTTTTCCTTCCTCTCTTTCTCTTTTCTTTCTTGATCAAACTTTTTGGTTCATTAAAAATGGCTTCTTCTTCTTCTGCTTCCTCCACCTGTTGTTGAGTTTGCTGGTAAATAGCAAGCGCCATTTCTAAAAAGCGAAAGGCTTCTCCCACAGCATCCTTGCCTTCTTTCCTTGTTTTTCCATATTCTTTTCTTAATTCATCAAGAGCAGGGGTGGGAAATTAATTTCTGTCAGGGGCCACATGGAAAATCAGATCAGCGTTCGAGGGCCGAACCAATTTTATAAAAGGCCATTATAAAGGGCCCATTATAAATTGCAGCAAATTATATATAAGAATATTATATATATATATATATATATATATATATATATATATATATATATATATATATATATATATATATATCTATCTATCTATCTATCTATCTATCTATCTATCTATCTATCTATCTATCTATCTATCTATCTATCTATCTTTGGTTGTTCGGGTTTTCTCCGCGTAAGATTCGAAGTATCTAGGCAACGTTTTGATGAAGTCTCATTCATCATCTTCAGGCTTCTGTCTTCGGCTCTTGCTTCTCAGAGTGATGTGAGATTGCAGCTGCTTCTTCCTTTTAACTGCTAGTGGGGGTGGGACTTGATTGGGTGGGGGCTTGGCTGTGTTCTGATTGGGTGGGGGGTGTTCTCATTGGTAGGGGGGGTTGGCTGTGTTCTGATTGGTTGGGGGGTTGGCTGTGTTCTGATTGGTTGGAGGCGTGTTCTGTTCAGGTGGGGGCTTGGTTGTGCTCAGGTTAGTCTTAGTTGCTGGGGGATTTGAGTTGGTGAGCTGTGATCTTGCTGTTTGGATTCGAGTTCGTGGTCGTGCTGCATCTTCATAGTGGGTGTATATATTTGTTTTCTGAGGTTCTCGCGGGTATTTGTATGTGGATCTTTGGTTTTTCGGGTTTTCTCCCGCGTAAGATTGGTAGAGCCGAAGACAGAAGCCTGAAGATGATGAATGAGACTTCATCGAAATGTTGCCTAGATACTACCAATCTTACGGGAGAAAACCCAAAAACCAAAGATCACATACAAATACCGCGAGAACCTCAGAATATATATATATATATATATATATATATATATATATATATATATATATATATATATATATATATATATATATATATATTTGTTTTCTGAGGTTCTCGCGGTATTTGTATGTGGATCTTTGGTTGTTCGGGTTTTCTCCCGCGTAAGATTCAAGTATCTAGGCAACGTTCGATGAAGTCTCATTCATCATCTTCAGGCTTCTGTCTCCGGCTCTGTGCTTCTCAGAGTAATGTGAGATTGCAGCTGCTTCCTCCTTTTAACTGCCAGTGGGGGTGGGACTTGATTGGGTGGGGGCTTGGCTGTGTTCTGATTGGGTGGGGGTGTGTTCTCATTGGTAGGGGGTTTGGCTGTGTTCTGATTGGTTGGGGGTTAGCCGTGTTCTGATTGGTTGGAGGCGTGTTCTGTTCAGGTGGGGGCTTGGTTGTGCTCAGGTTAGTCTTAGTTGCTGGGGATTTGAGCTGGTGAGTTGTGATCTTGCTGTTTGGCTTCTAGTTCGTGGTCCTGCTGCATCTTCATAGTGGGTGTCGGTTTGCTTCATGTATGGCTCCGAGGGGTTTGAAGTGGGTAGTAATGCAGCTGCAGTGCAGCTTCTGGTCCATGGTCGTGTCTCATTTTCTGAATGGGTGGGAGTCTGTTTTCTATATGGAAGTGTGGTGGTGGCTTCTTGTGTGGCTCTCATGGGTGTGGGTCTGGTGTCCTTCTTCATGTTAGGTACTCGTCTGTTCATGAGGGCGGGTTTCCAAATGGCTGGAAGGCGGGAGGTGTCATCTCGTTTGTTCATGCTGTGTGGGCGTTTTTCTATCTCTATGGCTTCTCTGATTATTCTGCTGTTGAAGTGTTCGGTTTTGGCGATAGTTCTGGTATTTTTAAAATCAATTTTATGTCCTGTGGCTTTGAGGTGTTGGACCAGGGAAGAGGTCGTTTCTTCTTTTTTTGATTGAGTTCTTATGTTCTTCAATGCGTGCACTTATTCTTCTGTTAGTTTGTCCAATGTATGTGGTAGGGCAGGCAGTGCAGGGGATTTCGTATACTCCTTGGTTTTCTAATTCGATTTTGTCTTTGGGGTTTCTTAGGATGGTGGATATTTTTCTGTTTGTGCAGAATGCTGTTTTGATGTTGTGTTTTTGGAGGATCTTGCTAATTTTGTCTGTAGTGCCTTTTATATATGGGAGGAGGGCTTTGCCGTTTTCTTGTTCTCTGTCTTGGATTTTGGTTGGGGTTTCTTTTTGGATTAGGTGGGTAATCTTCTTTCTTTGGAATCCACTGGCTGTAAGTACGTTGGTGAGAGTGTAGTTCGGTTTTTTGGTGTTGTTCATCGGCTAAGCATTTTGTTCTGGAGATGAGTGTCTTGGCTACGGAATTGATCTGTGCTGGGTGGTGGTGTGAGAGTGCATGTAGATAGCGGTTAGTATGTGTTTTCTTCTGGTAGATGGTGTGTCCTAGGGAGCCATTGGATCTTTTGTATACCAAGACATCTAGGAAGGGAAGTTGATTGTTGGCTTCTGTTTCCATGGTGAATTGTATTTTGGGGTGTAGGCTGTTGAGGTATGTGAGGAAGTTGTTCAGTTTTTCTTTCCCGTGTGGCCAGATTATGAAGGTGTCATCTACGTATCTGAGCCAGAGTTTGGGTTTGTGGTCGTATTTTTCTAGAGCTTGTGTTTCAAAGTGTTCCATGTAGAGGTTTGCGATGACAGGTGAGAGGGGTGATCCCATGGGTGCTCCTTCTATTTGTTTGTATTTTTGTCCATTGTAGGTGAAGTATGTATTGGATAGGCAGTGGTTGGTTAGATCTAGGATGTGCTTGGGGGGGTTTGTATTTGTTTTGGATGGCTGTCAAGGCTTCTTTTATTGGCACTTGGGTGAAGAGGGATATGACATCGAAGCTTACTAGTAGGTCGCTAGGTTGTAAGTTTTGTTTCTTTATGATCTCGATGAACTGGAATGAGTTTCTTACGTGTGAGTTGATGGATTCTGCATAGGGTTGTAGTTGTTTGGCGAGGAATTTGGCCAGGTTTTGTAGAGGTGAGCCTATGGAGCTGACTATTGGTCTGGAGTGGGGTTCCTTCTTTGTGTATTTTGGGGAGACCATAAAGCTTGGGGCATCTGGATGATTTTTCTCTGGGTATGATTCCTTGCTGGATTTCTTCACTGATGGGGGAGGCTTTTATTTTGGATTTGGTAGTTTTTTCTAGGTAGGTGGTGGGGTCTGTCTTTAGGGGTTTGTATGTGGGGTCTTGGAGTAGGTTGGTTAGCTTGGTTTGGTAGTCAGATGTGTTCATAACCACTGTCGCGCGTTGCCCTTGTCTGCTGGTAGGATTATTATGCTGGTGTCTTCTTTCAGGTTAAGTAGTGCAGTTTGTTCTTCTTTGGATAAGTTGCTTTTGGGTGGTTTGCTAGTGCAGAGGATGTTGGTGATTTCGAGTCTGATTTTGTTAGCATCATCAGGGTTGGTTTTGGTCAGGCTGGTTTCAACTCCGCATATGATGGTTTCTGTGGGGATGTGTTTGGGAGCGACAGCAAAGTTGAATCCTTTGAAAGGACCTTGGTTTCAGCTTCAGTGAGGATCTTGTCTGAGATGTTGTGCAATGTTTGTTTCATGTGTGGCTGTGGGGAGGGGGAGTTGGTTTCTGGCATTGTTGTAGTTTCCTGAGTTTGTTGGTGTGTGTGTCTGTCTTGAGGGTGGTCTGTGTTTCGGCTCTCCAGACAGCGAGTTGTTTGGATTTGTCCCAAAGTAGAGGGTGAATCTTGTTGCTGAGTCTGAGGTGGAGTGTGAGGAGATCTTTGTTGATTTGGTCTAGGAGAAACCTTTTGTGTGAAGTTCATTTCTAATTAGGGCCAGTTCTGTTCTTTTAAGGATGCGTTTGGTGGCTGCTGTGTTGGTGTGGAATTTCAATTGGAAGCTTGTGGGAATTAAATTTTGATCTCGGCAGTTGCATAGGAATGCAAGGTCACATAAAATGGAGGCTCTTTGGACTTCAAGTTTTTCATAAGTCCTGGTCAGATGGTGGGTTTCCTCCCGTAGAGGTGCAATATTTGTTTTCTGAGGTTCTCGGGTATTTGTATGTGGATCTTTGGTTGTTGGGTTTTCTCCCGCGTAAGATTCAAGTATCTAGGCAACGTTTCGATGAAGTCTCATTCATCATCTTCAGGCTTCTGTCTCCGGCTCTGTGCTTCTCAGAGTAATGTGAGATTGCAGCTGCTTCCTCCTTTTAACTGCCAGTGGGGGTGGGACTTGATTGGGTGGGGGCTTGGCTGTGTTCTGATTGGGTGGGGGTGTGTTCTCATTGGTAGGGGGTTTGGCTGTGTTCTGATTGGTTGGGGGGTTAGCCGTGTTCTGATTGGTTGGAGGCGTGTTCTGTTCAGGTGGGGGGCTTGGTTGTGCTCAGGTTAGTCTTAGTTGCTGGGGGATTTGAGCTGGTGAGTTGTGATCTTGCTGTTTGGCTTCTAGTTCGTGGTCCTGCTGCATCTTCATAGTGGGTGTCGGTTTGCTTCATGTATGGCTCCGAGGGGTTTGAAGTGGGTAGTAATGCAGCTGCAGTGCAGCTTCTGGTCCATGGTCGTGTCTCATTTTCTGAATGGGTGGGAGTCTGTTTTCTATATGGAAGTGTGGTGGTGGCTTCTTGTGTGGCTCTCATGGGTGTGGGTCTGGTGTCCTTCTTCATGTTAGGTACTCGTCTGTTCATGAGGGCGGGTTTCCAAATGGCTGGAAGGCGGGAGGTGTCATCTCGTTTGTTCATGCTGTGTGGGCGTTTTTCTATCTCTATGGCTTCTCTGATTATTCTGCTGTTGAAGTGTTCGGTTTTGGCGATAGTTCTGGTATTTTTAAAATCAATTTCATGTCCTGTGGCTTTGAGGTGTTGGACCAGGGAAGAGGTCGTTTCTTCTTTTTTGATTGAGTTCTTATGTTCTTCAATGCGTGCACTTATTCTTCTGTTAGTTTGTAGAATGTATGTGGTAGGGCAGGCAGTGCACGAAATACGAAATCCCCTGCACTGCCTGCCCTACCACATACAGCCAAACCCCCTACCAATGAGAACACACCCCCACCCAATCAGAACACAGCCAAGCCCCCACCCAATCAAGTCCCACCCCACTGGCAGTTAAAAGGAGGAAGCAGCTGCAATCTCACATTACTCTGAGAAGCACAGAGCCGGAGACAGAAGCCTGAAGATGATGAATGAGACTTCATCGAAACGTTGCCTAGATACTTCGAATCTTACGCGGGAGAAAACCCGAACAACCAAAGATCCATATATATATATATATATATATATATATTATTATTATTATTATTATTATTATTATTATTATTATTATTATTATTATTATTATTATTATTTATAATTTGCTGCATTTTATAATGGGCCCTTTATAATATAGATAGATATATTATATAATATATAGAGATATATTATATTATATATATATATATATATATATATATATATATATATATATATATATATGAAAAAATAACACCGAGGCTGCTCCTGCTACTACTTTCCACGCTTTCCAAACACGAGTCCCAGGAGAGAACAAACAGCAAACCACGCTCAGGGGCATCCAAGCCCACCTACAGCTCTGCCGCTGCTGGTGGAGCCTTGCCCTGCCTTGGTGCCCCGTTTCCCAGCTCGGCGGTCCTACTCGGGCGGCACTTTAAAAGCCCTCCTCCTCGCGTACGCGAGCAACGCGGCAGAGGGGAAGCCCGGCGTGCGTGCGTGCTGCTTGGAGGAAGTGACCCGGCGGCGCTCCGGGCTTCCCCTCCGCCATGCGGCTCAGGGCCAGGCGCAAGCGCCCGCGAGTTAAAAGGAAGCCGAAAGTTGCTGGGAAGTTGCTCGGGTTTCCAGGGCTTCCAGGCTTAAACTTTGCACAGGCAAAGTTTGCAGGTGGGAGTGTCTTCCCGCTTAGGAGTGGGAAGGGTTCCGCCCGGCGGGCGGGCGAGCTGGTTGGAGGAGGCGACCCGGCAGCGCTCTGAGCTTCCCCTCCACCGTGCGGTTCAGGGCCAGGCGCAAGCGCCCGCGAGGAAAAAGGAAGCCGCAAGTTGCTGGGAAGTTGCTCGGCTGCTGGGAGCCGCGGTCATGGTGAGCAGCTCGTCGGGCACATACGCGAGGAGGAGGGCTTTTAAAGTGCCACCCGAGCAGGACCGCCGAGCTGGGAAACGGGGAACCAAGGCAGGGCAAGGCTCCACCAGCAGCGGCCGAGCTTTAGGTGGCTCCAAGCAGCCTGCCCACCCGCCGGGGCCCACGTGGCGCAGGGCAATACGCCACGCCCAGTGATTTTTTTTCAGGGATGGGCCAGATTGGACAGACCAACGGGTCGGATGTGGCCCGCGGGCCGTAGTTTGCCTACCCCTGATCAAGAGGTAAAGCCATTATAAACCTTTTCTTCTTCTTTTTCTTTTTCCTCTTCTTCTTGTTAAACCAACCAAGATATTTCAAAACTTAAAACAGTTCCCCAAAGTCCCAGAGTCATCAAGCAGTCCAAACAGAGCACAAAGTTCTTCCCTTTGCAATTTCTCTTCCTGGGGTAATATCAGTTAGAAAAAAAACCCCAATCTATATTTTAAAGCCTTATTCCAGTTAACTTCTAGTCTCTTAATCTTCAAGGCATCTCCTCCAACAAAATCTTAATATAAGTTTGGGTTTTTTTTCAGTCCTCTCCCTTCCCACTCGTAACAAAGAGCTTTAAATTTTTACCTTCTATAGAAAAGCAGGCTTTTCAGTGTCCATTTGTTAACTCCGTAAGGGAGGGAGAGTAACTTTCCCTATCAGCACTTCCATTTGCCGCTTTAAAAAC
>NW_028262874.1:640568-648068 GCF_049901715.1 Pseudonaja textilis
TATAAAAAATGATTGATGTACTTGTTCCAACTGACAGCAGCTAAACGTGGGTGGGTGTGAGAGAATGAGTAGGAAATGAGGTCAGGAGGAAGCTGTGGGAACCAAACACCAGCCTGCTTGCCTGATCCTCTCCCTAAAAATGCCGGAATGATGTGAAATGCCATGTTTTTCTTTTATTAAATTATTTTATTAAATTATTAAGGACTATATTAAAGAGAAAAATCTCGAGAGATGGAACTAGGGGTGAGATTCTACTGGTTCTGTCCAGTTCTATAGAACTGGTTGTTATGATACTGTGCAGTTCAAATCGCACCACTGGCTGGCCCTGCCCCTCTTCTCCCGCCCCTCCCCTCTGCACCCAGTCAGTCCTTATTGTGCATGTGCAGCATTGCCTGCAGCCTGCTTTTGCCCACTTGCCAGGCTAGCCATTGCTGCATGCCTTCTGTTGTGGCCCTGCCTGATCTCCCTAGGTGAGGGAGGCTCTGCTAGCTCTGGAGCCCAGTCACCAACCTGCCACTGCCGGTCACTTTTACCCCCCCCCCCACTTGCCTTTTGCTGCCACCCCCAGCAGGGAAGACCCAGCAGCTGCGGTGAATCCAGGCGGGTGGGAGAGATGCAGACTGGTGGGGACCTGAGCTACATTTAGCTGTACTGGAAGACATGTGGAGAGGCTCGAGTTCTCCTACTGCTGGGAGAGCAAGAGAGTCTTTCCCAGCACAGTTCCGGGCAGCAGAGAGAAACAGGATTCAAGCGGGCTGCGTCTCTGCCACCCAGAGCCGCCCCTTTCCCTATTGGAGGGGAAGTTGCAAACTTTTCACTCTTGCTTTCCCAGAATCAGGAAAATGTGAGCCTCTCCACGTGTCCTCTGGTACTGTGAAATTTAGCTGGGATTCACTGCAGCTGCTGGGCCGTGCCGGTGGGGGACGTAGGTGTGGGGGGACAAACAGGGAGCATGGCTCATCTGCCTGCCATCCCTTCCCTCTCCTGATCGCAGCCCCTTTGTTAGTCCCTGAACAATCACCCCTGGATGGCCCTGCCACACCCATCCGGTCGCACCCATGTCGGCAAAAGGCTTCGTCATTTTGAATGATTTGGGAAAGGAGGTGGAGGGTCCTGAAGTGGCCAGCACAGGAGCACTGCTGAGAAGCGGGGAAGTGGCCTTCTAGTGGTCCGACCTGGCATTCAGGCCGCTGGTGGGCCACAGGAAGTTAGAGCATCGAGGGAAAGGGGGATTGCCAGGGGAGCCACTCTCTCCACGCCGAATTGGGACCATTTGGGGTAGTCCTAGGAATTGGGTGAGATGAGGTGCAACTCCTTGCCTTCTTAACTCAGGGAATGGCCGTTTTCTGCAGGAGGAGGACTGCGGAGGAGAACTGCGGAGGGGGGAAGTCTACCTGAGCGACTCTGGTGTCTTTGCCAGATTATTTGGACTCTTACAAGTGAGTGCAACTAAAGGCACTGCTGACACATGTCAGCCCAGGCCTCACCCCATGGCTCCGTAAAGCCAACGCCAAAGTAGTGGGAGATCAGGTGAACCTGTGGTGCAATGCTCACTGGGATCTCAGTCGCTCTGGGCCATCCAACCTAGTGAAGAGCACCAAGGAGAGCTTGCTGGCTTGGCCCAGCTGTGGCTTTGAGATACACACACACACAAAGTGGGGGAGAGAGAGGGGAAAATAGGGACCCAGCCATCTATGGTTTAGTATCTCCTTCAAGCTGGTGAGAAACCCACAAGGGCTGGGGAATGTGTCACTAAGAGCTCCAGGTTTGTTTGCTCCTTGTGCCCAAACTAGCAAAGAACAAGGGAATTCGGTTGACCAGGGCCTGAATTCAGATGAATTTTAATCATGATTGGTTAGAGGTCCTTTTGGTCCCATTGGAGAGAAGCTTCGTCCTGCTTGGGGAAAAGTGTCCCCTGAAAGAGCCAGTTCATAGTTGGGGAGGTTCTTAAAGAGACCAGACCTTGTCAGACTTATCCATGTCTCTCTTTTACACACACACACACACACACACACACACACACACACACACACAGTGGGTGGGGTGAGAGGGGAAGATGGGGAAGGAGGCAGAGAGAGAGAGAGACAGCGAGAAACAGAGAGGGGAGAAAGAGAGAGAGAAAAAGATGGAATGAGAGAGGAAGAGAGAGACAAGAAAGAAAAGAGAAAGAGAAAGAAAGAAAAGAGAGAAAGGAAGCAAAAGGAAGAAAAGCGGTAGACAAAGAAAGGGAGAGATGGAAGGAAGGGACAAAGAAAGGATAAGAAAGAAAGGGGGAGAATGGAGAAAGTGAATGAGATATATGAATGGATAGTTAAATACATGGAAGGAGGGAGGGAAAGAGAAAAAAGGGATTTTAGAAACTGATAATAGTCTTTCCATTACAATTCTGCATTTTAACTTTATTCACTGCTTTATTAAATATAAATTAATATTCTTACAGTAAATTCCCATTTCCATATCTATTTCAATTAAATCTATGTCTGGTTTAACAATAATCCTTAAAAGAAAAATATCAGTTCCATTCTTTTCCATTTTTACATCTATATTCTTATATATCACGACACGATACCTTGCAGAATCCCCCTTCCTCTTCTTCTCCTATCCATTGTCTCTCATTCTCCTGACTATATAATTTTTTTTCATTGTTGTTTGCTTTCCACTTCCCATCATTTTCTGGTCCTTTCTCTTAATTCCCCTTTCTTCCTTTATAATTTCTCTCCATTTCTTATTCCAATTATTTATTTTATCCCCCTCCCTCTCTTGATTTCTCCTCTGTAATTCCCTCTTCTGCTGTTTCCTTTTCCTTTGTTTAATATTCCAAACAATTCCCCCTTTAATTATCACATCAAACCTCACATTTTTAACTTTAATTCTTTTTTTTCTTTTTTTAATGTTGTTCCACTTGTTCTTTAGGGCTGGTTTCGTCTTTAGTTCACTCCTCCCCCTCTGGTTCTCTTTGTTCTTTTTTAATCTGCATTACCATTTCTAATTTTTGTAGTATAATGCTGTACATTTCCAAGCTTTCTTTCATCATTTCCTTCCTATTTTGTTGTTCCAATTTTATTTCCACACACATTTCTCCCATTTTGTACACTACTTCTTCTTTGATTTTCCTTTCTTTAATATTTATGTCCAATCCAATTGTCTAGTAGTTTATTGCAACCAGCGTCCTTTATATTAAATTTCAACAGTCAGTATCTGTAAATCTTTGTTTCCAGCTTCCTTCTGTTGATTTCTTTTCCAACTTTTTCCCAGTTCTGGTTCAATTCTGTTTCCACGTTCCATCCTTTCTTTTCCCTTTTCCCCTTTTTAAACTTTCATTAATTTCATTAATTCCAGTTATTAGCTATTCTTTCTTTTTAACAACTTCAGCGTTTAATTATGCCTATTTAGTTCCAAAATCCAAATAGTTCCCCTGCCTCTTTTTCCAATGTAGAGGCCAGGCAAGTCCTGGGAAGAGGGAAACCCAAGTCCCATGTTCCACTGCCACTTTTTTTCATACATGGGGCACTCAGGGGAAAGGAAAGCCCAGATCCATAGAGAGGGCTAGGAAAGAGGAAGGGATTTGAGGGAGGCCCCCATTTCTGGGAAGAGACTAACCTGGTTTATGAGTCCTTGGTTTATGTTGGAAGTTTTTAATGACGTTTTACTAGCAGCCAGGATGCCGGACTCATGGAGGGGGGCGTTGATTTCGTTGATCTTGAAGGAGGATACAGATCCTAGATATATAAACAATTATAGGCCGATTTCACTTCTAAATACTGATTATAAAATATTTACTTCTATTATAGCAAACAGATTAAAAAGACTGCTAAACTTGTATATACATGAAGATCAAAACGGATTCCTTCCAGCTAGGCAAATAAAGAATAATCTAAGAATAGTATTAGACGTACCCTGAGAGACACGTAGCACTCATGTTTTTAGATGCAGAGAAAGCTTTTGATAATCTGAATTGGCAATTTTTAATTCAAAAAATTTATAATTTGAATCTGGGTACCAAATTTGAAAATATTATAACAACTATCTATGACACACAACAAGCCAATATAATAATAAACGGGGAACCCACTCACCCAATAAAGATAGAAAAAGGAGTGAGACAGGGCTGCCCACTCTCCCCACTGCTCTTCATATTATCATTAGAAACATTATTAACACGAATTAGGCAAAATTCAGATATAAAGGGATTAACGGTTAAGAAAGAGGAATTTAAATTGCAAGCATTTGCGGACGATATGATTTTCTTTATTGAAGAACCAATAGATAGGGGACTAAAATTGATGAAAGAACTGGAGAATTTTGGAGCAGTAGCAGGACTTAAAATAAACAAGAAAAAAACTAAATTAATGACCAAAAATTTAACAGAAAAACAGAAAACAGAATTAGAAGAAACAATGGAAATACAAGTGACAAAGAAAATGAAATATTTAGGAATTTGGCTAACACCACATTGTAAGTCACTTAAAGAAAATAATTACGACAAATTGTTACTTCAGGTAAAGAAAGATTTAGAATCATGGAGTAAACTTCAAATTTCACTATTAGGCCGGATTGCCACCATTAAAATGAACATTCTCCCCAAATTTCTATATTTATTCCAAACGATTCCAATTAAATTACACAAAAAGTTCTTCGAAGAACTCAACAAAACAACCTTCAAATTTATTTGGCAAGGGAAAAAACCCAGAATAAATGTAAAAGCAATGCAAGATACAAAGAGCAGAGGAGGGTTAGCAGTCCCAAACTGGGAGTTATATTATATGGCCACCTCATTAGTTTGGTTGAAGGACTGGGTGAAGTTAACCAATAAAAGAATATTATTTCTAGAAGGCCACGACTTACAAAGGGGGTGGCACGCATTCTTATGGGATATAGGGAAAACCAGTCAAAAATATTTTCATAGACATTTAATTAGAGACGCGCTACTAACAATTTGGAAGAAAATACGGAAAAACATTACATAAAAATACCAATATGGATTTCAACAATGGAGGCGATGATTCACCCAAACAATTTGGAAATTACTAAAATGATTAAATATAAAGACTTATTGGACCCACGAGGAAATTTGAAATCGAGGCAGGAAATTCAGGACCAAGGACTAAAAATTGATCAATGGGTTTATCTTCAGATTCAAAGTAGGTATAAACAAGATAAGAAAGAATTTGGAATTAACAACAAACTTCAACAATTAGATAAGATTTTATTAGGACCGGACAAAAAAAGCATAACAACATTTTACAATTATTTACTAGAAACAGAATTAGAAGAAGAAATTGTAAAAGGGAATATGATTGCATGGAGTCGGAATGTAGGACGTAGTATTACACTAGCAGAATGGGAAAAAGTTTGGGGCAGGAATAATAAGATCACAAAATCGGTAGCATACAAGGAAAATCTTTATAAAATGTTTTATAGATGGCATCTCCCTCCTTCGAGGCTAGCGAAGATGCACCCCAACCTGAGTCTGTATTGTTGGAAATGTAAGAAAAAAGAAGGAACCTTTTTCCATATGTGGTGGACATGCACAGAAACCCAAAATTATTGGAAGAAAATCCAAACTTGGTTGGAAGAAATTACAAAAGAGCAGATCGAGTATAAACCAGAGTCCTTCCTACTAGGGATCTTTGACAAACAAGTTTCCAAAAAAGCTAAATATATAACAATACATATATTAACTGCGGCCAGATTAGCCTTTGCACAATACTGGAAACAACATCAAATTCCATCAGATGAAATGATTATTGATAAAATTTCAAGATGCGCAGAAATGGACAAACTGACTCTGGCACTAAAAAACAAAGATACTTCACAATATTATGATAGTTGGAATTGTTGGTATAATTGGATTAATCATAGATAAATTATATATCATAAGGCATAAGAAAAAAGTTTTAACTGATAATAATGAGATAGTGATATATGTATAGAATAGATGTATATATGACATAAATCAAAGGCTATAAAAAAAAAAAGATCTTGCAAACTGTAAAATAAGAATGTTTTTAATTTTCCTTCTTTCTTTTTCTTTCTTTTTCCTTTCTTTTCAATCTTTTTTTTTCTTTCTCTTCTTTCTTTTTTTCTTTCATTTATTTGTATATGTATTGTTGGCTGTTTTTAACTGTTAAAACTAATAAATTGTTTTATTTAGAAAACGTTGTTTCTTATGGCCACCAGAAGTGAAACAGGCCACCGTGAATTGGACTGACCCTCAATATCCCTTAAAAACCTGGATCCTGGTTTGGGAGCCATCCCAGCTGGTTCTGAGACTGCCTTGAGCCGCCCTGGATCCAAGCTGGGATGCACTGCGAATTCGGCCCCTTCCTGGCCCTTCAGGCTCAGGCAGAGTCGCCCAAGCTCCCCGGATCCTGAGTGAGGCTCTCCGGCCACAAGCCACCTCCTCCTCCTCCTCCTCCTCCTCCTCCATGGCCGCTTCTCTCTGGCTGGGACCCCTGAGCCCCCTGACTCCTCCCTGGGGGGCAGAAGAACCTCCGCTGGGCCTCCCTTTGGGGCCTCTGCTAAGGGCACGGCTGGGGCTGAGGACGATGGGGGCTGGAGTCCTGGCCTTTGGGAGGCCTGCATGGGAACCCACTCGATCTGGGCAGGACAGAGATCCACCCAGAGGACCTGGGAAAAACCCCTGGGAAGCAGCCCCTCCCTCCTTCCTTCCTCCCAACACCTGGCAGGAGGGAGAGAGAGAGAGAGGAAGCCGACCCAGAGAGGGTCACAGCCATGTTCTCCCTTTTTTCTCGGTTCTTGGGATTCGCCCCCAGCCTTTCTGCCCTGGGGAGCAGCAGCCCCAGTATCCTCAGTCCTGGCCTCACTGGGAATACTGGAAACCAGCATCCAGAACCATTTCTGTGGCTCCAAGCATCAAAGTCACCAGTTGATCCTCTGAACACCCAAATCTCTATCCAGGTTTGTCCAGACATTGGGGGGGGATCACTGACCCCCCCTCCACCCCTAAAGCTGCCTCTCTGTCCCATTCCCATTGTCCCAACTTTTTTCCCTGAATGCCGAACTGATCCGGTTCACACATTCCGCCAACCCCCATTCGCTCAGCCGTAGTTTACCCCGAGTGTTGCAGCTGCTGAAAACCCCCAAGGAGCCAGAAACGGATCCTAGGAAAAGCTCCCCATCCTGTGTGCAGACAGGCTGAGTTGATCCTCCCCACTAGGTGAGTCCACACAACGTCCTTAACCCAGGTTGATGGAAGAGAACTGCAATGTCGGCAAAAGGTGCCAGGCCAAAACACATAAACCAGTTGGTGGCATAGCGTGACGACCTGCTTCATATATGAACACAGGATGGGGGAAGGTTCCCACCTGCCAGAATGCATGAAATAGAGTCAGCCTATTTCAAAATTTCCATCCATATTTTCAGGGGCTCCAAAGACAAGACCCCTGCCCCTTAGAGGCTCCTTTGTGGGAAGGGAAGGGGGAAGGGAGCCGCTTTGAGACTGGTTCCCTCTAAAGCCCACCTCCTCTGCACCCTCAG
>NW_028262874.1:653068-681909 GCF_049901715.1 Pseudonaja textilis
ACATGTTTTATTCCAGCCTCTCCTCTGCAGATGGAGCCCAGAAAAAGTTCAGGATCCCAAGGGGAGAAATTGCTTCTCGCTGTAATTATGACCATCTGGGCCTTTGAGACCTGTGATGCTATATCTCCAGTTTTTGACTTTGATACAGGCATTAGACTGAAGCCACATGCAAAGGTTCTTGTATCAGAAAAGGATAAATTCCTTGGGTGAAGCTCTCTGGGACCAAGTTCTGGGACAGGTACAGGCTCTGCTCTTGATTGTACCTTTCTCTCCTTTGCAGATGAAACTGAGTGATTCTCTGTTTAGATCATGAAAGCCACTGGCACTTCTCAGAGTCTTTTTATTTTTCCAACTGTTCCGCTTGTTTGTGTTAGAAACAGGAAGTGGATTGATTAATGCCATGAATGATGGACCTGCTTCTGCTTCTGCTGCTGCTGGTGTCCCCATCAGTCTGTGTGAAGCTGAGAAGGAAATGCCTATTGAGTTTGGGGCACCAGGATGGCTACAATCCATGGAGCTTTTACAGGCCAGGAGACCATCTCATTGGTGTGGTCACAACTGAAACATATGTGTCACCTATAATGTTGCCCTTCAACAGCCCTCCTATACCTTCTCCTTGGTAAGTCATGCAGGGTGATGGAATTGCACTCCCTCCATGTGCAATTCTAACACTCTCCTTTTCTTCTTATTTCACTTATTTTTGTACCTCAGGACCTGTTTAATTTCCTGAATGATTTTTATTTCCACGGCTTTCCTCTTTTGCTTTATTTTGTGGAAGAGAGTAAAATCCAAAGATGGAGTTCTTAAAAAACGTGAATGAAATCCAGATGATTTTCCTTTCTCAGTTCATTCCTGAGTTCATCACTTGAATAATGACCTTTGTTTAAGTAGTGACTGAACCAATTGTAGTTGCCTCTCTCATTTGCATAATTGATCATTCGATTTGGATCAATGCTGGCCTAAGGCTTAGTAGGTTTGTGAAGGATTAAATATTTTAAAAAAAATTTGTTGTTGCTATTGAATATAATAACATGAATATTGTTTTTACAATAGGGAGAGTTCTGCTCTAACAAATACCCTATTGTCAATTTTTGGTATTCAAATGGTCAGCAAGAATTCCCAGCTCCTGCACAATACACTTGGTTACTACATCCATAACAACTATGGAAGCACCTTCCGCACTTCAGATGCCTTGCTGGACATTCTTTCCACTGGAGAAGCCAATGTCCCCAACTACGGCTGTGGGAGGAAGGAGAACCTCCTGGCTCTGATTGATGAAGCTTCCATGGACATCTCCATCCAGATGTCAATGTTTGTAGGCACCTACAAAGTCCCACAGGTTTGTGTGTTTTTCTCTATCTGGTAAGGTGAGTGGGGTGGTGGGGATGAACAACAGATCTAATATCTTCATAGAATTCAAGAGCTGTTTTTCAGAATATTTGGGAACTAACAACTATGTCTTAGCCTATTATGTTCATCTTCAAATTCACCATTAAAGGCCTGAAGAGCCATAAGGTCCCTATAGAGGATATTCTACTGAATATTCTACTATTGAAAAACTATCCAGGTTTTGAAATTCTCCATTAGCATATTCATTTTTACATATCAATAATATCTGCCTTATCCAATTGGAATCAAGTTGGCAATAGTCCTGTCTATGTATAAAAGATATTCAGACCAAGAAGAGTATCTTTGGGATGGATAAAAGGAGTTCAGCTCCTGCCCTCATAGATAATTGTTAATTTACACAATTTCTGCTTTGTATAAATTCAGGGTATATAATTATTGGGTTAAAATTAAAGTGATGAAACAGACATATAGTCCCAAAACAGACAAAATTTCAATTAAACACTTATTGGATTGTACAATTGTCAATTTCTGTTAGCAGTTGTGGTCTCTTAGTCTCTTGTACATCTAGAGAAGAAGCTGAAAAATTGCTTCATAAAGAATTTGGGATATAGAAGCTGAGAAAGAAGTTTTAGTACTCAAAAATAGCATATAATACAGCCCTATATCTTAGATTTTATCTAACATCTGCTAATTTGAATCTAATTGTTGAAATTGTATGGGTGACACAGAAATTTACCTTGCACTTTTTAGTGTTTTTTTTCTTGTTTAATACGATTTTGCATTCCATTTTTATATACAATCTTGTTAATATTCTGTCTTAAATATTTTAAACCGTGACTAAGGAACAAACTATTCTTATATATTCATCAAAACAAAATTGGGTTTGTCAATAAGTAATATTTTGGAGTTGATCTGGACCACATTATAACTCAGCATTCTTCATTACTTTTTCAGATCACTGCTCTAATTCCTTCAGAGGCGCTGAGTGATAAAAGGAGATTCCCCTTTTTCCAACAGATGCTCCCCAAAGAAGGATTCCACTACCCAGCAATCATCCAGCTGCTCCTCCATTTCAGATGGACCCTGATTGGCCTCTTTGCTTCAGACACAGAGAATGGAGATAATTTCATGAGGAGTTTCCCTCCGATGCTTGTCAGGAATGGAATTTGTGTGGTTATATCACAACGATTCAGAACAACTGGACATACAGCATCCCTCAGGGAGGCCCTCTCTAAGTGGAGACAAGTCAATGTCTTTGTCCACTTCATAGAATATATTACCATATGGAACAGAATTTCTCCTTTTCATGAAACATTTATGCATTTGCCAGGACCCATTGAAGGGAAAGTCTGGATCCTCACAAATTTTGCAGTGTATACAATAAAGAAGCACATATTTCTCAAATACATCCATAGTATTTCGAATTTTGGTTATCTGAATAAAAAAAGGCCAAGGGATGCTGCCTTTGAACCCCATTTCTTTGTGGAAGATCAGTTTCAAGATCATTATTTCCACTGTTCCCTTTCCAAGCACGTCTTTTCTGTCAAAGGTCGCAGAAGATGCACCCAGAAAGCCCCACTGGAGACCCAGGAGAAAAGGAACAGGAAATGGATCATAAATGAGCCTCATCGCTACAGTATCATTCAGACTTTGGCCCAGGCAATGAATGCCGCTTATTCCTCCAGATTGAGGATGGGAAGGAAGGAAGGAGAAAAAAGGTTGGGGGCTCCAAGGCTGCAGCCGTGGCAGGTATGGGGGCTCCCGATAGGGATCCATTCATCTGAGATCATTTGGAGAAGGAACCCAAAGGAGAAGGAGAGGAACATCTCAACCTTCTTGTGCTGCAAAAGGTCAAGAGATTTGCACCATCTAATTGCTCCCGTCTGACGCTCCAGAATAACAGGGAGCAGATCTGAAGTTTCTATCTAGCCTCTGTTGGAAGAAATCTCCTTCTGGGTTCAGTTCCAAGTGGGGAAGAAAGACGCTGGATACATGGTGACTGCTTGGAAGATGGTTTAATGGTGGACAGGAGCACATGCCTTGGTTGAGGAAAGAAGGGTTGAGTTGCTGAGAGTGCAATTGTTTGATGCCCTCTGTTGGGATTTGAATTGGAGCTTGTATTCTGATTGGTTGTCAGGCTCCCATGGGGCCATGCAGGGGCAACTCTGTAGGCTGTTCTGAATCCCAGGCTTGGTTGAGCCTCGCTGGATGGTGATGTAATGGCTTTGGGCAATTCCTATATAGCTTTACCTGGAGTAGATCTTTGTTATGTAAAATAGAGTGGGCTAGGCCAGAGTAATGGTTCATTAGCAAGTGGGGAGGGGGGCTGAGTTTCAGGCTCTGTGAGTTTCTACTTTTCTTTTTAGGGGAAATATATTCTGCCTTTTCAGTATATCCTAAAATATTTTATTTTCCTAGGAGAGGGGAGGGTTTTAACTCCCAACACCTCTTTCAGACATTGGAAGAGTGTTGAATCCTCCCTTGTCCAACTGAGAGATGTTGTAAGTTGGAGAAGCTGCTCTCATAATCTCCTCCTTGTCTTCTCTCAAGACTCAGTTTCAGGTTGCAGTCAAGCACGATTTTGAGATTGTTTTCATAAACATATATTCATGTACAAATAATTAAAGATGGCAAATGTCTCCAACACAGCTTCCTCCTTCAACCTATCCATTTTACATCAGAATAGAATTTGGCCCCATTCAGAGAAACTTCCTCCTATTGATGTGAGAACTGCAGTTGCACATAAAAGAGTTCTGAATTTCCCGGATATTTTATTAGGAGAGGCATCACAAAGTGAATCCCTGAGTCCTGATAGGAGATGCAGCTTAGCAGGTCATGAGCTGCAGTTCGAGTGGCCCCTTGTCCACAGGGCCCCAGTCTCAGCTCAGGTGCTCTTTCTTTGTATTGCCCCCCTGAAACAGCTCTGGGAACTCTGTTGCAGCTCTTGGAGGTTAATTCCCTTTGGACTTTTGGCAGGTTTATTCGATATAAATATCTTGTTGCTCTAAAGTCTGCTCAAATAAACTTTCTTGGGAAGAGCAGCCCCATCTTGTTGGATTTCCAGATCTTTGAGACTTCGTTTGAGTTCACTAAGTGCACTAACTCATCCCCCATCCTTAAAAACCCTTCCCTGCAGAAGCCACCGGGGCTGAGTACCTATGAGTAGTTGTGGGTTCATTTTCCTCACAACAACAACCCTGTGAGTTGAGTTGGGCTGAGAGACTGGCCCCAAATCCCCCACTCTGCTTCATGACCAAGGCGGGTCTTGTACTCACAGCCTCTTGCTTTCTACTTTGGAGGCTTAATCAGTAGAGCAAACTGGCTCCCTTATATACTTATCAACCTTGGCACAATCCTTCATCCAGTGCATCATTAATGTTCTTATATGAGATACTATAATTTATCAAATCCTAAAACCCAGATAGTTTTCTACTGCTTTTTAGTCATACAGTTGTTTCTAGGAGGAAATCATAAATATTTTTCTGGAAAGTTGGTAATGTTTAAATAACATAAAAGTATATTTGCCTGAGAATTGTTATAAATCTTGTATAATAGCAATTTATCAACCCTATTATATTAATGACAGCATAGAAAAATTGATGACTTAACGACAAAATGTTGTATCTTCCCACTTTCATGACAAAGATTAAAAAAACCTAAAGATTATTTGAGTACCATTTTTAAATCAGTTTTTATCCACTTAATTATCATACCATCCACCCCTCATTTAACTGGGTTTCTGATCACATCACAAAATTGTTTGTTGCTCTTTCCTGAGATCAAGTTATATCAGCAGTATTTCCATAATGTATTTGGGAAATGAAATAATATGTGAGGATGACCTGCATAGAGCACATAAGTTATATCCCCCCCACTTTCCCACAACCCATTTAGAAAGGGCCGTGATAGGAGGGAATGACTTTTGGGGGGTGGAGGAGAGATTCTGCCTGGGGAAGAAGCAGATAAGAGGAGGACCTACAGCTGCATAGAAAAAGGGTCGGTGGGAGATTTGTACTTTCTTACTCCCCAAATCCAGCATTACAGCGAAGTGGGCCTAGCTCAGGTTTCCTGTCTGGGCTTCCTGGGAGAGGATTACTCTGACAATTTTCTTCTTGACAAATCCATGTTTCTGATAAGCAACCTGTTGCTTTCAGGGAGTTCATAAATCTCCTTTTTTCTGTTGCTCAACTATATTTTGTTAAAATCTATATTGTCGGGATATGATGATTTTTGTGAACTTTTTTCATTCACTTGTAAGATAGTGGAAACACCTATTTTCCTAATCAAGCATGTCTGTAAATTAGGCAACTACAGAAGAAAGATTCAAATTTGAAAAAGCATCTGGGATAATAAACAAAGTTTTCTGCTTTAAAAATTGCTTCACGTTCCCATTCTAGTTCCATCCTTTCCTGGAGAAGAATGAGTTTGTCAATATTTCAGACCTTCAACTCTACATGGACCCAAATGGAGAGGTAGCAGCAGATCTGGGCATTTTGGGCTACTTGGTTCTTCCCAGGGATGATCCCAGGAGAGAAACTGTTAAGTTTGAGCAATGAGAGGCTGAACCAGAGCATGAGTGCAACAATACTTTATTAAATAATAAAGGGCTGACCGTGCTTGCCAAGCCTGGAACTGGCTCGCAGCAATCAGCGACTGGTTGGACCCCGCAGCCTGCTTTTATAGCTGGCTGCTGGGGAGAACCAACCAATGAGGAAAGGGGGAAGAACGCCCACTCAAAGTGAGTGGACCTGAGTGAGAACTCCTGGAGTTCTCAGGACATAACACCCCTACCCCCCAGCTGTGAACATGCATAGTCTTTGAGGTAGGCAGGAGGTTTATGTTGGTGCCCGGAACGGCGTAGTTCTGGAACATTGTCTGTCCGTTCGGGGTCTGCCTGGGCAGGCAGAGGCGGCAAAGTGTCACCAGTGTGCCCCTCGGGTTGGGCCTGCCCTGAGCTCGTAGGGTTGCTCACTGGGGATGTGCTCTCGAAGGCTGGATCGGGCTGGTCAACTGTCTGGGCGCTGCTGTCTGTGCTCGGGCTTTCGGAACCGGTTGTAGGTGTGAACTGATCGCCGGGCGTGATGTGGATGTGAGGCTGAGGATGAAGCCTCCCCTCGTCTAGGGTCTCTGGGTCCCTGCTGGCGATGGTGCTGAGGCATCTGCGCAGTTGGTCTATGTGCCTTCTCCAGACGCGGCCATCCTCCAGTCTGACCCGATATGACCGCGGCCCGGTGATGGCTATGATCTCGCCCGGGATCCACAGGGGGTCTCCAGCGAAGTTCCTCGCGAAAACTGGCTCCTGTAAGATAAAATGTCTGACCCCCAATGAGGAAGCGAGGGGAGAGTCAGGGCAGTATTGTGGGTGTAGTCTGTCCAATACAGTCCACAGGCGCCTGCCCATCAGGAGCTCAGCTGGGGACTTATTGGTGACTGAACAAGGAGTTGAGTGCTGGCTCATCAGGAACCGCGCGAGTTTGTGGTGCCAGTCATCTTTGTTGAACCTTGCCAGGGCTTCTTTAGTGGTCCTGACAGCCCTTTCAGCCAGCCCGTTACTGGCAGGGTGAAATGGGGCTGTGAAAATGTGGCGGATACCCAGGTTGGCAGCGAAGCGGCTGAACTCAGTCGATGCGAACTGTGGGCCATTATCGGAGACGATGGAGTCGGGTAGCCCGTGCGTAACGAACAGGCGTGTCAATACGTTGGTGATTGCTAGTGTGGTGGTCATGGATAGCTGTGCTACGTCAATCCACTTGGAATAAGCGTCCACGACCACCAGGAACATCTTCCCATGCAGAGGGCCCGCTAGGTCGATGTGGATTCTAGACCAAGGAGCGGTGGCATTTTCCCATCTAGCAGGGGTGGCAATGGGGGGAGCAGGACGGGATTCCTGGCAAATGTTGCAGGAACTTACCCAATTGACAATGTCCTCGTCTAGACCCGGCCACCACACGTAGCTGCGTGCTAACGCTTTCATTCTCACGATGCCAGGATGTCCCTCGTGCAATGCTTCCAGAATTCGGGTACGCAGTGAGGCCGGGATGACCACTCGAGTGCCCCATAGTAGACAGCCCTGCAGACTTGGCAATTCCTGCATGCGAGTCTTAAATGGTGTGAATTTGTTATCAACATTGCCACCCGGCCACCCCCTCCTCACCCAGTCGAGCACCTGGGCGAGTGTTCGGTCTGTGTTGGTTTTAGCAGCAATGTCCATGGCCGTGATGGGTAGGTCCAACTGGGTAATTTCAAAAATAGCGTGGACAGGAGCGGGGTCTTCAGACGGGGCCGGCAAGGGGCAGCGACTGAGGGCGTCAGCGTGGGACAGTGTTTTGCCCGGGCGGTGTACCAGTCTGTAGGAGTAGACTGCTAGGAAGAGAGTCCACCTTGTCATCCTAGGGGAGAGGACTTGAGGGGTCTGCTTGTCCCCGGCTAGGAGACCCAGGAGGGGTTTGTGGTCAGTGACCAGCTCGAAAAAATGGCCAAAAAGGAATTCGTGAAATTTTTTCACGGCTGCAACAGCTGCTAGGGCTTCCTTATCAATCTGGCTATAATTGCGCTCCGTGGTAGAGAGCGTCCTTGAGAAAAAGGCGATGGGAGCTTCGGCGCCATTGGGAAGCCTGTGACTTAGTACCGCCCCGATTCCAAAAGGGGAGGCGTCAGCTGCCAGTACTAAAGGGAGGCTAGGGTCGAATTGAATAAGTACCGCCTCTGACGTGATTAGTGATTTGACGGCGTTAAAGGCATGGTCTTCCTTGTCCCCCCAGTGCCATGGTGACTTTTTATCCAGTAATCTGTGTAGGGGTTCAGCTACTGATGCTTTATGGGGCAAAAAGGATGCGTAAAAGTTCAATAGCCCCAAGAACGCCTGCAGTTCTGTTTTGGAGGTTGGAGTGGGTGCCTCGTGGATTGCCTTAACCTTGGACTCCAGGGGATGAATGCCAGAGGCGTCAATTTTATAACCCAGAAAGTCCACCTGTCTAGTGGCAATGGTACATTTTTCTTTTTTCAACTTGAGGCCATGCTGTCTGAACCTCTCTAACACAGCTCGAACTCTTTGGAAGAGTTGGGGTCTGTCCCTGGCCGAGACTAAGATGTCGTCAAGTAGGGTACTACACCAGGAGGCCCTGCAAAATCCGCTCCATGAGGGATTGAAAAATACCCGGGGCCACACTTACGCCAAATTGGAGACGCTTGCATCGGAAGGCACCCCTGTGAGTGACAATTGTCTGGAGTTCCGCTGTTTGGTTATCTACAGGGAACTGCTGATATGCTTGAGACATGTCCAATTTAGCAAAAATGGTGCCTGGTTCGAATGTGTGTAATAAGTGTTGGATGACGGGCACAGGATAAGCGCTAACTTGCAGAAATTTATTGATTGTCGTCTTGTAGTCCGAGCAAATTCTCAGGCTACCGTCTTTTTTGAGGGGTGTGACAATGGGCGTCTCCCACTTGGCGAAATCTGTTGGCTCAATGACCCCTTGTTTTAATAGTTTATCCAATTCTGCATCTAGTTTTGGCCGAATAGCGAATGGGACCCTACGCGGTTTTAGTCTGATTGGGACTGCTTGGGGGTCAACCGAGAATGAGATGGGGGTACCCTTATAACACCCCAGCTCTTCGCTGAATACGTCTGAGTAATCAGCGAATAAGGAGTCAGTGTCTGAGGTTGAGACAGCATGGACTCCTGTTAGCCCTAGGCCGAGATGGGGAAACCAATCGAGCCCCAATAAGGTGGGTAGATTGCCGTTAACTACCACTAGAGGTAGGTGACTTTTAAAAGCTTTAAAACTGACAAGGAACTTGCCTCTGCCGATTACAGGAATGGTCTTCCCCTGGTAGTCCTTCAGGCCAAACTGGCATCTCTGGAGCCGGCTAGTGGATAGGCTTGGTTGGAGCCTCTTAAGGGTGTTCCACGAGATAATTGAGAGCGCTGACCCTGTGTCAACCTCCATGCGGCACGGTTTACCTTCTAGGGAAACGGAGAGAGAAATTTTACTAACAGTGTGGCACGTGTGTTTGGCAAGGTGGTGCGTACGACAGTTCAGTACTTGCCTCTGTGGTCCCGAGTGCGAGGGAGGGTGCCTTTGTGCTGTGCTTTGGGGGCTTGGCAGACTCTCGCGATGTGTCCCCTTTTATGGCAGTTATTGCAGGTGGCTCCTTTAAACTTGCAGGTGGCCCTCTGATGAGATCCCCCACAGGCTAGGCACAGGGTGATGTGCTTGGGAGGACCGCTGTTTTCTTGTCTGGCTCCTACCTGCGGCCGTCTGTCATTGGATAGGCGGTGGACTTCGTTTTCATCACTTATGGGTTCCTCTGCTACCACCTCCTCGGAGTGGACTGGGAGTGATGTCAGCTTGGCGCTAGGGCCCTGGATTTCGGTGGCTGATGTTGTTGCCAACTCGGCTGCCAAGGCTTCCTCGACTGCTTGTGCGAGGTTGAGGTCTTTCTTTGCGAGAAGTCGCCTTTGCAGGTGGAGGTCCTTGACCCGCAGACTAATTGATCGAGGAGCATGTCCTCCAGGTAGGTTCCAAACCCACAATGCAGTGCTGCTGTTCTGAGAGCGGCCATATATTGATTTATGGTCTCCTTGCTCAATTGCTTCCTCATACGGAAGGTGAATCTTCTGGCAATCTGTGAGGGCCTGGGGGAATAGTGGTTAGTGAGAATTTCAAGTAACTCTGACCACGGAACGTTTTTCAACTCACGAGGGGCCACGGCGCTGCGGCCGTATCGTAGACGGTGGCCCCGCAGTAGATTAGGAAATACGATTTTTCCAATGCTCCCCCATCCGCCAGGCCAACTGCATCGATATAATGATTGAAGCGGTTCTTATACGATTCCCACTTCTCCTCATCTGGTTTAAATGCCGGGAAGACTGGATTGGAACTCATGGTGCTGGAACCGGTTGAATAACCTGAGGAAAAAATCTCTCTGGGGCAGCAGACAATGTTTTAGAGCCCGTGGTGGGCAAGTGATTTCAGCTCGGGAGAGGCTGTTTTAAATCCTCTCTTTCTCTCTGGGTTAACCACGTTAGACTGTTAGCCGTTGATGGCGTTTGGGTTCGCGCCTGAGTGGGCGTCAGTGACTGGCTACAGTGCTGTGCTGTACCTTTTATGGTTTGAAATTCAAATGACAACCATTTGAATTTCGCGCCTGATACAGAGCGGCTGCGGCTCGCAGCGCTTCACTTTCCCTGTAGCTGGGCTAACAAGCGGCTACAGACGCTTCTAACTTTCGATTCTGACCGCTCTCTCTGGCTGCGGATCAGCGTTTGCTCTTTTTGTTTGCTCTTTTTGTTGGCCGATCGCTCTCTCTGGGTTGCGGATCGGCGGCTAGTGACTCAGCGGTTGCATGGTGCTACTGGTAGCCATCCCATCCTCGTCGCCAGTGTTAAGTTTGAGCAATGAGAGGCTGAACCAGAGCATGAGTGCAACAATACTTTATTAAATAATAAAGGGCTGACCGTGCTTGCCAAGCCTGGAACTGGCTCGCAGCAATCAGCGACTGGTTGGACCCCGCAGCCTGCTTTTATAGCTGGCTGCTGGGGAGAACCAACCAATGAGGAAAGGGGGAAGAACGCCCACTCAAAGTGAGTGGACCTGAGTGAGAACTCCTGGAGTTCTCAGGACATAACAGAAACTCTGGCGTATTTTAAAAGAAACAGACTTTTTATCAGGCAAGATGTTCTTTCACAGCTAAAGTTGCTCAACAAGGTAGGAGAAAGTTTTGATGTTTTTCCTCTGTATTCCAAAGCCTTTGGTCCCATTTCAAGAGGGCTGATGCTATTTCCCAAAGATGGTTGACCTTCACCGAGAACTGAATCTGAGCAGTAGAAACCGGATTTTTTCCCTTAGGCTGCTTGGGAGGCTTCAATATTGTTCCATTTTGTGGACCATGTACAATTAAGGGTCTCCATCAAACAGGTGAGAAACCCACAAGTGTTGGGGAATGTGTCCCTAGTAGCTTCTGGTTGTTGCTCCTTGTGCCCAGAGTAGCAACAAAGGCGGCAATTCTGCTGGCTGGGGCCTGAATCCAGGTGTTGTGGAGCGAAGGAATAGACGAGGCTTAGACCAGAGCGTACAACTAACAGTCTTTATTCAGGGAATAAAGGGTTGTCGCGTCTGCCAGCTAACGAGGCAGACTGCAAGCAAACACGGGCTGGCTCTGCTCGACAGCCGGCTTTTATAGCCGACTGTCAAACGGAGCCAACCAATGGGAGCTGCTGATACTCCCGCTCAAACAGCAGACCTGGTTGGGAACTCCAACCAGTCCTAAAGACATAACACCAGGCTTGGACTGTATCGGATGGGATTGAATCGTGAGTGGATGGAGGTCCTTTTGGCCCCATTGGGGGAAAAAAGCTTCCTCTCGTCCTGCTTGGGGAAAAGTGTCCCCTGAAGGGGCAGCTCCATAATCTGGGAGGCTCTTAAGGAGGCCAGACCTGGCCAGAGCTCTCCATGCCTCCCTTTCACCCTCCCTGGGATGGAGCAATGGGCCGTCTGCTCCTAGGAAGCAGCTCCAAGGCTTTGAGTTCACCTGAAATTATCAAGATTGTTCTGATATCACACCTTAAAATTATGGGTGTAAGAAGAGGGGAGAAATGCGTGTTAATGGGGTCATGAGAAGGAACCGGCTGGTTATCACTTAATGCTGAAATCTTTTCTCAGGCCAGCCCTAGATTGTTGCATTGCTTCAAAGAGTCTTCTGAAGCCAGGGTTTGTGTCCTTCCTTCCTCTCTTTTTCTCTCTCTCCCTCCTTCCATGTATTTATCTATCCATTCATATATCTCATTCACTTTCTCCTCCCTCCGTCTCTTCCTTTCTTTTTCTTTCTTTGTCCCTTCCTTCCATCTCTCCCTTTCTTTGTCTATGCCTTTTCTTCCTTTTGCTTCCTTTCTCTTTTCTCTTTCCCTCTTCTTCTCTCTCTCTTCCTCTTCTCTCATTCCCTCTATTTCACTCTTTCCCTCTCTTTTTCTCTCTTTCTCCCTCTCTCTCTTTCTCTAACTTCCCCCCTCCACTCTGTGTGTGTGTGTGTGTGTGTGTGTGTGTAAAAGAGAGGCATGGATAAGTCTGACCAGGTCGGGTCTCTTTAAGAACCTCCCCAACTATGAACCGGCCCTTTCAGGGGACACTATTCCCCAAGCAGGACGAAGCTCCTCTCCCAATGGGACCAAAAAGACCTCCACACAATCATGATTCAAATTCATCTGAATTCAGGCCCTCGTCAACAGAATTCCCCCTTTTTCTTTGCTATTTTGGGCACAAGGAGCAAACAAACCTGAAGCTCTTAGTGACACATTCTCCAGCCCTTCTGGGTTTCTCACCAGTTTGAAGGAGCTACTAAACCATAGATGGTTCACAAAATGGAGCAGTGAGAGAAGGTAAGGGTGACGGTGGGGGATAGTGAAGTGGCTGGGTATCTATCTTCCCCTCTCTCTCCTCCACTCTCTCTCTGTGTGTGTGTATTTGTGAATGTGTGTGTGTCTCCCTCAAGTCAGCAAGCTCTCCTTGGTGCTCTTGGCTACTTCTTTCATTTCTTCTTTTTTGAATCCAGACTGGCTGAACAATGATTGCCAGACCGCGGTGGAAGCGTCCATTTGGGCAACCCTCCTCCTCTTCCTCTTCCTCCTCCTCTCGCACCCGGCAGCTGTGGATGGATCAGGAGGGTGCAGTTGTGTGGGGAGATGCTCGCTCCTTAAGTGAGCAGCCACCCGCCCCATACCAGGTTTTGCTGTGCTTTGGCATTTGTTTGAGGTGCATCTCCCCGTACTCATGCATCCTCCCAGCCCCGCCACAACCTCCGGTTGTGAGAGGAGGAAGAGGAGGAGGAGGAGAAGGGTAGCCCAAAGGGATGCTTCCACTGTGGTTCAGCCAGTCTGGATTCCAAAAAGAAGAAATGAAAGGAGTAACGAGCACCAAGGAGAGCTTGCTGGCATGGCCATGCCACAGCTTTTAGGGAGACACACATCGACACACACAGAGTGGGAGAGAAAGTCAGGAAGATAGGGACCCATCCGCTTCGCTATCCCCCACTGTCACCCTCACCTTCTTAGGCCAGGTGAGAGAGGGGAGGGTGAGGGGCTGGGCCATCCGCTTCATCAAGGTGAAGAGGGGGCAACCAAGCACAGGTGAGTAGAAACCTGGGAATGGCAGCTCCTAAAGGGCTTTGAGGTCAGACAGCCTGGAGCAGCTGAGATCCGAGTGAGAATTGCATCACAGGTTCACCTGATTGCCCACTTCTTTGGTGTTGGCTTTACGGAGCCACGGATTGAAGCCTGAGCTCACATGCAACAGCAGTGCCTTTAACTGCACTCGTTTGTATATGTCCAAATAATCCAGCAAAGACACCAGAGGAGTCACTCAGGTAGACCTGCCCCCTCTGCAGTCCCCCTCCTGCAGAAAGCGGCCATTCCCTGAGCTAAGAAGGCAAGGAGCTGTGGCTCGACTCACCCAATTCCTAGGACTACCCCAATGGTCTCATTTCTGCTAGGAGAGGGCAGCTCCACCTGGCAATCCCCCTTCCCCTCGATGGTCTGACTTCCCATGGCCCACCTCCAGCCTGAACACCAGGCTGGACCACTAGAAGGCCACTTCCCTGCTTCTCAATGAAGCTCCTGTACCAGCCACTGCAGGACCCTCCACCTCCTTCCCAAATTCTCCCTCAACTTTGAAATGACAATGCCTGTTGCCTACATGGGTGCAACTGGGTGGGCATAGCAGGGTCAACCAGGGGTGATTATTCTGGGTCCAACAAAGGGGCTGTGGGTGGGAGAGGGAAGGGATGGTAGGCAAATGGACCATGCTCTCTGGTCTGCTTCCCCCCCACCTCTGCCTCACTGCTGGCAGGGTCCAGCAGCTGTATGAATCTCAACTAATCCCATGTGGAGAGGCTCATGTTCTCCTGCTGCTGGGAAAGCAAGAGAGTCTTTCCTGGCACAGTGAAAAGTTTGCAACTTCCTCTCCAATAGGGAAACGGTGGCTCTGGGCGGCAGAGAAGTAGCCCACTTGAATCCTGTTTCTTTCTGCTGCCTGGAGCTGTGCCAGGAAAGACTCTCTTGCTCTCCCAGCAGTAGGAGAACTCGAGCCTCTCTACATGTCTTCCAGTACAGTGAAATGTAGCTCAGGTCCCCACCTGTCTGCATCTTGCCCCCCGCCTGGATTCACCGCACCTGCTGGGCCTTATCTGCTGGGGGGTGTGGGTGGTGGGTGGCAGCAGCAAAAGGCAAGTGGGGTGGGGGGTAAAGGTGACTGGCAGTGGCAGGTAGGCATCTGGGCCCCAGAACTTGCAGAGCCTCACTCACCCAAGGAGATCAGGTAGGGCCACAGTGAAAGGCATGCAGCAATGGCTGGCCTGGCAAGTGGGCAAAAGCAGGCTGCAGGCGATGCCACGCATGCACGATAAGAACTGACTGGGCCTTGGATTTCCGGTTTGAAGGCCTTCGGCGATAGGCAGAAATCCGCAATCGTGCGCGGTTTCTGTCTGGGCTCGCCGCTGGAGTGCCCTGAGCCGGCTGGTTTTGGGGCTAAGCCACCCCGTAGAGGTGGTGAAGAGAGGGGAGACCGCCAGCAGGGTTCAGGAGAGCCGCATCTCTCCTCCCCAGCTGGCCATTACTCCCTTTCCTGAAGGCGGTTGCAGCGGTGGTCAGAAATGGCCACCACAAAGAAGAACTCGACCGGAAAAGAATGTGCAGGAGGAAGATAAGAAGTGAAAGTTTTGGCTGATCGAGTTAAATTGTAAAAGCAACAACCAAGGTACCCTGGAATTTAAACTTACAAAAAACAACATCACTCCCAAAGAAGAGTCAGAAGCAGCGAAGGAAAGTGAAAAGGGAAAGGTTTGGCTTTTTTTTTCTTCTTCTCTCTCCTTTCCTATACTGACAACTAAGAGACTTAAATAAGAAATTGGAAAAATTCACTTTGACATCAATAGGCAATTAAGATGAAAATAAAACAAAATGCCAAAGGGATAATAAAGATTTCTGGATATTAAAAATTGAAATGAAATAAATGAGAAAATTGAATTAGGAAGGAACGGGAACATTTTAATTAGTTAATGTTTTATAAAATATAAGTGAAGGGGAGGGGAATTAATTATGGAAAGCTAATAAATGTTCCCACAGAAGTATGATATTTAATTGAAAAGTAATGTAAAAGAAGTTAAGATTTTAATGAATATTAATAGTAATGATAGAATTGAATTGGAATGGAATGTGTTGTTTTAATTATATACATTTATAATTTTTTCTTTTTTAAAGAATACAGTGTGTATTTTAAGAATGTACCAAGCAGAATCCGAATGGAAGTGATGTATTATATTGAATGTCACAACTTTAGGGAAAAGATATAAAGGCGTCATACTCCAATCAGTAAATACAGGAGAAATTTTGTTTAATGAGAAAAGATAATAGATAATTGAAACAGGACAGACAAAAAATATAAATACAATGATTTGAATTGAGATGAGATAATTACAATAAAATTGAGAAAATTAAAAGAGGGGAGAAGCCATGCAGAAAATATAAAATAGTAATAAGATATGGAATAGAATATAAAAATGAGCATGAACCTGAATTTGTGTCTGTATGAAGAATGTAACCCGGGATTATGCTACTTTCAAAAAAGATGTTTTATTTGTATTTTTTTTCTCTTTGTGAAAACTCAAATAAAATTTACAAAAAAAAAAGAACTGACTGGGCACGGAGGGGAGGGGCAGGTGGAGAGGGGCGGGGCCAGCTAGTGGTGCGATTTGCCAGTTCTCCGAACTCTGCAGAATCATAACAACCGGTTCTATAGAACTGGACAGAACCATTACAATCCCACCACTGGCTCCATCTCTCCAGACTTTTTTATTTAATAAAAGTCCCTTTTTTTTGGCAATGTGAGATGCCAAAAGCAAAAGAGAGGAACTAAAGAAAGAATCTTCCAGAAGTTATATCTCCAACCATTTGGAAATAGTGAGAGATTTTGTATTTATTTAAGTGAAGACCAGAGGCTAATATCTAATATCTTGTCTAATATCCATTTTTACCTCCATTTTCCATGGATGGAGAGTCCTAACACATTTCCTTTGGCAATCCTGTTTTTTTTCTGCTCAGTCCTTTCCTCAATCTGAATGTGTGGAAAGTTGTCGTCCTGGATTTGTCAAGAGGGCTCGAGAAGGAGAGCCAGTTTGCTGCTACGACTGTATTCCTTGTCCAGAGGGGACCTTCTCCATTCAGAAAGGTGGGTGACACCAGAGGAAAATGGGAGGCCTGGTGGAACTGGATCCATCCAGAGCATTGTCATGAAAGTGTGAATTAAAACAAACTTTTAAGCTTAATTGGTTTCTGGTTTATTTCCAAAATGCCTCATTTCTTATCTAAACAGAAGAGCAAAAAGACTGTGAAGGAAGGGCTGGATAGAGAGGTGGCTGTGGCAGATTGGACAAGCTTTACTACTGCCAGAGAAAATATTTCTTCTTTTTACCTTGGATGTGTCCTTCCTTCCACATTTACTTCTCTAGGAACACCTGAGTTCCTTGAAACACGGGGAATTGCTTTAGGTCCACTTCCTGAAAGGAGGATTGCAATGCAGTCTACATGGGTTCCCTTTGAAGACACTGAAAAGGTGTTGCTGATGTATGAGATACACAATGTGGTGGCATGGATAGTTATGCCTCTATGTATCTGCACCCGTATCACCACTCCTCCAATGGCCATTCCAAATTATTTGCAACAGTCACTTGAACTGCCAGCCAACTCTGAGGCAAGTATGACAAGAATTAATTGATTAGATCAATTGATTCATTATTTTCCTTTAGTAATGGAGTAACTATAACTATTTAGTAATTGATAGGAACTATCAATATTGTGCACATTACAAAGGAAATCTTTCAAGTCCAAAGCTTCTCTCAATTTCATAGCCTATCAAAAACTGTAGCTATATTTTCTTAAAAAGTGATACACTTATTTTTTGTCTCTGGAGATATTAAGAAATCCATCCCGGAAAATGCTCCTGATAATCACTTGTTCCCAAAGAATGCACAATATATCTTGAAATACAAATATGGGGTTCTTGTTTTTTTCTCAGATACAGAAAAATGCACCAAATGTTCAGATGATAAATTTCCAAATAAAAAAAGAGTCCAATGTATCCCCAAAGTGATAACCTTCCTGTCTTATGAAGAACTTCTGGGCATCATCCTGGTTTCTTTTGCCCTATTCTTGTTCACAGGCCTTGTTTTAATCATCTTCATTAAATACCGAGAAACTCCTCTTGTCAAAGCCAACAACCGGGACCTCTCCTATATCCTCCTGGTCTCCCTCCTGCTTTGCTTCTTGTCTCCTTCTCTCTTCATTGGTCAACCTAGGAAAGCCACCTGCCTTCTCCGACAAATGGTCTTCAGCATCATCTTCTCAGTTGCCGTTTCTTCTCTCTTGGCCAAAACCATCATGGTGGTGCTGGCATTCCTGGCCACAAAACCAGGAAACCGAGCAAAGAAATGGTTGGGGAAGAGTTTGGCCAACTCCATCATCCTGTCTTCCTCTGGTGTCCAAGTTATCATCTGCTCCATCTGGCTGGGAGTTTCTCCCCCCTTCCCTGACTCTGACCTCCACTCCCAGCCTGGAGAGATCATCCTGCAATGCAACGAAGGTGCCGTTGTCATGTTCTACGTCACCCTCAGCTGCATGGGCTTCCTGGCTGCCATTTGCTTCACGGTGGCTTTCCTGGCCAGGAATCTGCCTGGGGCCTTCAACGAAGCCAAGCTGATCACCTTCAGCATGCTGGTCTTCTGCAGTGTCTGGGTGACTTTTGTGCCCACCTACCTGAGCACCAAAGGGAAACACATGGTGGCTGTGCAGGTCTTCTCCATCTTGGCCTCCAGTGCTGGTCTGCTGGTCTGCATCTTCATCCCCAAGTGCTACATTATCCTTCTGAGGCCAGAGCTGAACACAAAGGAGCATCTCACAGCCAGAACAAATGTAAAAACATGAGATATAACATCATTACGATAGTGGAAGAATTGTTAATGTTTCTTTTAGAGGTCAGGAGGAATCTGTGGGAACCAAACATCAGCCTGGTTGCCTGATCCTCTCCCTAAAAATGCCAGAATGATGTGAAATGCCATGCTTGACTGGCTCCCAGCAGTGGAGGGAAATCTTCATCCCTCTTATATGAGTCTTTCTTGATTTCCTGATAAAAACCTCCTTTGCAGAAAGAATTCAGCAGAACAGCTGTCTGGGATTTCAGTTTGGGATTGTATGTACTTCACAGCAAAAAAAAAGTAAATAAAAAAATGAAGTTTGTAAAGAAATTTCCACTGTATATTTTTTCTTTCTTTCATCAACCAGAGAAATAAAATAGCCATTTTCAGGCTCTTTAATTTTCCACTCTACAATTTGTACCTAAAGCATTTCTCTGCTCCTCCTCCAAGCCTGTCTCATCTGTGAAGGGCTGGAGAAGATGTCCAGAGAAAGGGGACCTTGGGACTCTTCCCAGGAGGAGGTTGCAGGGATCCTGTCTCAAGGCAGCTGCATCATTGACCAGGTCACAAACCTCCAATGCTGCATAATGTTCATCCAGGTCCAAGAAGGGGCTGAATAAGTGGGGAGGGGACTTCTAGGTTTCTAGGAAGAGGCACCCATGGAAGCTGCTCTGCTCTCCAACCACAGAGATTACTGATCAATTGGGAATCAATTTTTATGTCTCATAATGGCTCCTAACTGCGAATAGGATCCCTTTGCAAATTCCATTTTAAGGAGATAAGAAAAGCTCTGTTGGATCAGAAGAAGGTCAGTCTAAGATTCACACAAATCCCTCTGGTTCTTGCACAAGCAGTAGAAGAAGGCAGAGACTTCTGGCTTTGTGCCACAGGGAAGAGGCGTTTATCCAGAGGTGGAATTCAGTAGGTTTTGACCAGTTGTGGAGAACTGGTAGTGGAAATTTTGAGTGGTTTGGAGAACTGGCAAATACCACCTCTGACTGGCCTCGCCCCCATCTCTTCTCTGCCTCCCACTGAGTCCCAGCTGATCAGCTGGATTGGTTGCCCTGCACAGGAGAACAGAGCTGGAAAGCAGGTTAGTCGGGAGAGGAAGGAATGGGCTTTTGAAGTAATTTTCCACTGCCATGCCCACCAAGCCCCACCCACAAACCCATGCCCACAGAACCAGTAGTAAAAAAATTTGATTCCCACCACAGCGATTATCCCACAATTTCACTTTCCTCCATCACTACCCACAACATTGGACACTCGGCCATCTCACACTCTAGGAATCTCCAATTTTAGCATCTCACATTAATCTGAGAAAATGTTTCCAAATTTCCCAGCCCAAATTCAATAAGAGTTAAGGTGGGACTGGAATTCAAAAGTCTCCTGGTGATCCGCTCAAAGTCCCCCAGGAAGTTTTCCTGCCTGAGGGAGGATTAGACTCCCGAATCTTGGCGAAACAACCAACAAGCTCTAAATAAATTATTGTCAGGAATGTCACTCAAATTGACCAGCAATTCATGCAAAAAATTAGGCTGTGCGTTTCCCAGAAGATGGGTAGGCTCCATAAACAATGCCATTGTTTCATTTGAGGAATGAAGGCGGAGATGGAAGGTTCTGGAAACGCCATTTTACAAGATGCACCTTCTTTTGTTTTTCTTTGTACAACACCTGAGCTAAGGAATCTCTGAAACATTGTCTTGGGTTTAGGTCCAGGGGCCACAGGAGAAGTCTCCCATCCTAAAACGTATCCTGATCCCCTTCTATTTTGAGTGCACCATGGTGGGGACCCATTTTTGGGAAGGGGACATATTGTGAGGGTGTGTTTGCTATGTACATTGACAACACACAATTTTTAGGGGAACCTTTGAAAGTGAGCTCCTAAACTGTGAGCCCTATCTGACCATCACAACACCCGAAAGACATCCAGATATACACAAAGCCTTGTTTTTCTATGTTTCAAGCATGGACATCTATCTTATCATCGGTCCACTCATATTTTATCTTTTTGGAATGTGCAGGAAGTTGAACACATAGTAAATCTCACACGTGGTCATTTTGACATTTTAGGCCCTTTTGCTTTTTTCTATCAGCTTCCTGTTGTCTTTCCACCTTATTCCTTGGATGGCTCCAAAGACCACAAAGCTAGAACTTCTTGGAAAAAATCCATCACTTGTTTATACCCAGAACAATCCAAGTTCATTTGCTTAACTCTGCCCTTTTCATCCCAGTTTCATGGTGGGCAACACCCATTCAGCAAGGAGACGTAATGGTGTAGCCACTGGATGCAGATGTTTGCTTGATATGATGCAAGAGTGTTGCGTTGGTCTGGCATGAGTGAGCAAAGAGATGGGATTCCCCTGCTTCCTCCTTAAAATATTTTTAAATAAATACTTTTCTCTCTTATCTGCATGATTGGCCTTCAGGGGACATGATTGTAGATGACCAGGGAGAAACAAGGGAAGATTACCGAGTTTATGCAGGAATCCTCAGATCTAGCTTTGCTTTTGCTGTGACCACTTGACTTTAGTGAAAGCATACCTTTTACTAGATGCAACTCGACTGCAAATGGAGACGAGTCTTTCTTTCCTGAAGGTCCAAGCTGGGCCGGGCCTGATAACGGCTCACCTGCTTGGCTTCAGTGTCTTCTCTTTGGCTGTGGGTGGTTCTCTTGCGGGTGTCCATGCATCTAGGAGGGGTGAGGAGACAGGAGATATCGGAATATCTCAGCTGGGTCCAGGAGTTTCTGGACAAACTCATTGCCTCTTCCTTCTTCTTCTGAAAACATCACCAGAAATCTCAAAAGGCCAACAATAACAATGATTTGGGTCTTATTAACCAGAGCTGGGGAGGAGAGAGATGACTGGAGAATATTGGAGGGCCTCTTCTAGAGGAAAGGATGAAAACAAACAAACAGAAAGAAAAGTGAAAGCTTTTGGGCTTTCTTCCACCCACCTCCTCATTTGTGGCCCAAAATGTCTTCATCATCAATGTTTGCTAGGCCAGCCCCTTTTGGCACCCCAGGGACCCCCACAGTTGCATTCAGCAGGCAACTTGAAGAAGAAGAAGAAGAGGGTGTAAGTCCATGAACGGAGATTGGACAGCCACTTGTCTGACATGGTATAGGGCAGGGGTGGGATTCAATTGTTTTAACAACCAGTTCTGTGGGTGTGGCTTCTTCTTTTTTGCAGCACCGCCCCTTGTTTTGGGGCCTCCTGGACCTCAGGGAAGCCTTCTGGGGGGCATTTTTGCTCCCAGAAGTCTTCCCTGGGGCCCAAGAAGGCACAAAATGGAGCACAGGGCGGGGCGCACAGCATACATATGTATCCCACACCCCCTTTTGCCTCCTGGGCCTCAGGGAAGCATCCTGGGCAAAGCAGTAAGACAGCAAGGGGGATCCCGGCACAGCTGATCATCGGGAAGGGAAAAAGAACCTGAAGATTCCTTCAGGAGTGACTGGGTGGGGAAGGATGCAGTCAGTGATGTCGGGCAGGCGCAATAAAGACTGACTGGGAGGGAAGGGTGGAGAAGGGTGGGGACAGATAGGGGCACGATTTGCCAGCTCTCCGAACTGTGCAGAATCATAACAACCAGTTCTATAGAACTGGTCTGAACTGGTAGAATCCCACCCCCAGTATAGGGTCTCCTGCTTGAGCAGGGGGTTGGACTAGAAGACCTCCAGGGTCCCTTCCAGCTCTGTCCTGATTGGTTAATAAAGGGCCAAGTCCAGCAAAAGGAGCTGGAGACTCACCAAGAATTCCAATCTCATAAGGATTGTCCAGAAGACTCCACGGCTTTGATCCCCAACCTGTGTCCCCTGAGCATGTACAGTCTTCCCTCTCCTAAAGATAGGATTCCTCCTCCTCTCTTCTACCACCCAACCCTGGCTCTTAACACAGCAATGGCAGAGCCAGGAGAAAGAAAGAAAGAAAGAAAGAAAGAAAGAAAGAAAGAAAGAAAGAAAGAAAGAAAGAAAGAAAGAAAGAAAGAAAGAAAGAAAGAAAGAAAGAAAGAAAGAGCACAGTCCCACCTAAAAGTCTCAACCAGAATTCCTCTTGTTCCTGAGGTTTTCTTTTGCACAAAATGTTCCCTTTCCTTCCTTCTCTTTATTTATATTTGTATCCCTTTCATTCTACCACACAACACAGAAACACAGAAACACAGAAACACACAAATACACACACACTGTTCTTACCTTCTGTTCCCGGGCTTGCTTTTTGCTAGTCATCTTGTACAACTTATGTACTTTCTTGTTGCTAAATTCAATAAACTTGGAGGCAAATACCCATAGATTCCTGAAAGGAGGCGAACAGCTATTTTAATTTTCTCTTTTTAGGAGCTGGGCCAGAAGCCCAGACTTTTCATGCCAGAGGAAAGAGATGCCCCAAAGAAGCAGTGATGGAGAGATGCTTTCTTCTGGGGCCCAAAAGTTCCCTCTTACACAAAAATGTCTTACTTCAAACTTGAGTGATGAAGACTCCCAAGATAAAGTCTGCAGAGTTTGATGCAAGCATGGCATGACCAGTCTGCCACTTTTCTTGACTACTGCAAATGCCGGTATTGTGGTTTTCTAGGGGTTTGGACTAAAATGTGGATTTTGTTTTTAACACTCATATTTAACAACATATTTCATTACAAAGGGGAAATCAACCATTGGAGACGGCATCTCATTTGAGGCATTGCAGCAGGTATTCAAGGGGAGTTGGACTGTTTGCCTGTGGCTATGTAGAAATTCTATGTAAAAGATTCCTCTTTTAACTCCATCCCCAGGTTCTGCCTCTTCTTCCCCTAGACCTCCAAATTCAAAGACTCCTGACTCGCAAATCTGACTGCAACATCTGGACAAGAGAGAGGGGGAGGGAGGGAGGGAGAGAGAGAGATTGCAGAATTGGTGGCCAGGCAAATCACCGCCTCCATTCTTCAAGAACTTCCTGTTCAGGGTGGATTTTCAAACATTCAGCCATGTGGTCTCCTATCTTGAACAGGCAACTCTGACTTTCCTCCAGCTGCTCTTCCTCTCTAATGGCTTTTTTTCTGGCTCATCAAGATGCTTCAGGGACTTCTTCACTGGGCCCATCAGCTCTTTGCACTTCGGAGACAGAAAAAGCAAAGCTGCATGTGAGTTGCACATCAGAAGGAAGGCGAGGAAAGGGAGACCCCGATTGAGGCAACCTTTTGAGGCTAGGGGCCTATTTGAATCTGGGGGAGGGGATCTGCTGTGGGCACCCTCTCAAAATGGCAGCCAGAGGAGTCTTCCCCATTTCCAAGGCAAGTCAACAGGCTACAGAGAGGACACCGTTGGAGTGGGAGGTTCCACTCTTGCAAAGCAGACTCTCTCTTTTCATCCCATTCTCAAAAGATCTACAATTCTCCTGTGTTAGAGGTAAACTGTCAGCCTTTAAGATATCTTCTACATCTTTTCTACTGCTATGCATCTTTCTCACTGCTATGCATCTTCCGGCTGCCATTAGTAACGGGGGCGGGGGGGGGGGAGTGGAAATTGGAGGGGAAGAAAGCTGGAGGTGTTACATTCCTGTGCTGTAAATGAGAAAGAGGAGGGGGAATATAAATTCTTGTTCTTAAGTTTCTATTATTTCCTTGCCTAGCTTTCTTTCCTTTGCACAGCTGCGAAGTTTTATCAAAATATGTGAAGGTCAATGGACAGAGGCCTCATCACCACCTGAAGATGCCCACATGATCATATTCAAACTTTTAATTAGAAGAGTCTTTTGGACTTTGGGGGGTGGGAACAATTCCATCCCTTTGTATATATGATCTGCGTGCCAAATCCCTTAGATTCAGAATTCTACCTGTAGCTTCCCCTTTAAATTACAGTAAAAGAAAAAACTTTGCTCTAACTTATGGAGTCTGAGTATTTCTTTCTTGGATTTTGAATGGAGCACAGACTGACATAAACTGGTTGTGGGAAAAGTCCTTTTCCGTTGAGATGAACCTGCCAGGGACCGTGTTTGGCTTTCCAGCATGTCAGCCACCTTAACTGAGAAGGGGAAGAAAGTGAGAGGACGAAGGAGCCTGAGGTGTATCCAGAAAATCACCTGGAACCACACAGTCTCAGGCCCCAGGTGGCTGTGCAAGACCAAGCAAGTGAAAGGGATCCAAAGTTCAGGATGGGATTTAACGGTTGTCTGGGGAGGCCCTAAAATCTTGGAGATGATGCGAAAGGTTCCCCACCTTTCTTGAGGGGAATTCATTCAGGTGGAGGAAGGGAGCTTTTGTTTCGATCCACAGGAACCGATCGTTTCATGAAAGAGGCAGCCCTCGACTTACAACCATGAGAAGCTACAGCGGCACTGAACCAAGTGACTTATGACCCTTATGGCCGTTGCCGCATCCTCCTGCCACTAAGAGATGGCAGGGGGGTGTTTGAGGTGCTGGCCCCGCAGGCTCACCCCATTGACTGTCGCACTACTCCAAAACCGGCGCCTCAAATACAGCAGTACATTGGGAAATTAGAGCAAAGCCACCGCAACCATATTCGAGGCACCGGCTCTGGAGTGGTGCAACGGTCAATGGGGTGAGCCTGCAGGGCTGGTACCTCCTGCCTCTTAGTGCCCCTCTGATGGCCCCCTTGGGGACGCTAAGAGGTGTCAGGGGGCATTCCAGGCATCGGCACCACAGACTCACCCCATTGGGAAGAGAGTTTAAAAGAGATACAAGCTGAGTGCGGTTTCTGCTGGGAGCAAACGTGAGTTTATCTTGTGTTGACTTTGCTTATCTGTGTTCCTGGCATCTTCCCAACCGTGTTGAGTTATTGCCATGCCTTCAAGTCTGGAATTCCTTCTCCTGCCCTGCCGAACTAATGACCTCCTCTTTCCTTGATTGGACTTCTAGTTACAATGTTGGGTTGTTGTTTTTTTTGAAACAAATTTTATTAATTTTAAAGACAAACAAAACACCATTAAACATTGAAAACATAAAACCTCTTTCCATTGTAAATTTTTACAGGGCAGATAAAACATTATTTTATACAGCATTATTTTATACAGTTCCCCAAAGTCCCAGAGTTATCATTTATCCCATTTCCATATGGACACATAAATATCTTTTAGCAAATTTCTCATTATTTCTCTTTACTCTTATTCAATTACATTTCTTTTCTATATTTATCTATTTTACAGTCATCATATTTATATTTCCCTCTAACTTGTTTACAATTATTCTCATTTGACATTCCTCCAAGATTTTATTAATTCTTAATCAAACATAAACACACAAAACACAAAAACATAAAACTTATTTTTAGAAAGTGGCTTGGCCCCAGATTACCTCTCTTTATACGGACTTCAATTAAATTCATGCTCATCTTATATACCATTGCCTATCTTATTTACCATTCTATATTTTCTATATAACTTCTCCCTGCTTTTCACTCTTCTTAATTCTATTTTATTTATTTCATCTTACTTTACTTTTGTCCATTCTTTTCCAATTATCCATTTATCTCATTCTCTATAATAAAAAAAAAGATTTCTCCTGGAATCACTAATCGAAGTATGATGCCTTTCTATCGTTCCCCTAAATTGACATTTAAAATAACACTTAGTTCCCAATCTGATTCTGCTTAGTACATTCTACCTACTAAATTTTAAGAAAAAGAGAGAATAATAAATCTATAAAATAATTAAGTACATAATTAAATGTTAAAATCTATCATTAAATCTTAAACATTTTAATATTTTAATTTATTAAATCTTGTAACATTCCAATTGTCTATTTCAAAGACAGATGCTGCAATAAGTTTATAATATCATTAACACAATAGCCAATTAAACTCTATAATTGAACTAAATATTTTAAACATTCCCTTTAATATTTTATTAAATCTTGAAATCTATCATTATTAAGCATTTTAATATTTTAATCTTTTATTGGATCTTATAAAATTCTAATTTTCTATTTCTAATACAAGTACTACAATACTATCTTATGTACTTTTGCAGAATCTTTTTTTTAATAAATTGTACATTACCCTTTATCCCTAATTTTTTTTTGCTTTTTCCTATCTTGTTTCATACCTTTGTGGCTTTTTTCCCCCTTTTCCCTTCCTTTCTTATCCCACCTGGCCTTTTTACACCCCCCCTTTATACACCCCTCCGCCTTTATAGCTTCCCCTCTCTGTTGTATTCCTCTTTTCTTTTGCTTTCTGACATTGTATTCTCTTTCTTGGGTGTTTTCTTAGGTTTTAAGTCCTTCATTTTCCTTCCTCTCTTTCTCTTTTCTTTCTTAATCAAACTTTTTGATTCATTAAAGATGGCTTCTTCTTCTTCTTCTTCTTCTTCTTCTTCTTCTTCTTCTTCTTCTTCTTCTTCTTCTTCTTCCTCCTCCTCCTCCTCCTCCTCCTCCTCCTCCTCCTCCTCCTCCTCCTCCCCCATCTGTTGTTGTGTTTGCTGATAAGTAGAAAGCGCCATTTCTAAAAAGTGAAAGGCATCTCCCAAAGAGTCCTTGCCTTCTTTCTTTATTTTTCCATATTCCTTTCTTAGTTCATCAACAGATAAAGCCATTATAAACCTTTTCTTCTTCTTTTTTTCCTCTTCTTCTTAAAACAACCAAGATGTTTCAAAACTTAAAACAGTTCCCCAAAGTCCCAGAGTTATCAAGCAATCCAAACAGAGCACAAAGTTCTTCCCTTTGCACTTTCTCTTCCTGGGGTAATATCAATTAAAAAAAAACCCAGTCTGTATTTTAAAGCCTTATTGGAATTAACTTCTAGTCTCAAAATCTTCAAGGCATCTCCTCCAACAAGATCTTAATATAAATTTTTTTTTGTCTTCTCCCTTCCCACTTGTAACAAAGAGCTTTAGATTTTTACCTTCTATAGAAAAGCAAGTTTTTCAATGTCCATTTGCTAACTCCATAGGGAAGGAGAGTGAACTTTCCCTTTCGGGACTTCCATTCGCCGCTTTAAGAATCTCCTCTGGAAACAATGTATCATTCAAAAATCGTGGTTTTCAGGATGTTAGATGTATCTTAAGATCCTGGTTCAGCCAAAGAACTTTCACTTCAGAACTTTTTCCTTCTTCGTCCTGCACAATCTTGTCCAGCTGCCAGCTTCTTTGTGGTGGCCATTACTGACCGCCACTCCACCGCCTTGAGAGAAGGGGGTTTTGCCGGCTAGGGAGGGGGTCTGCGACACCCCCAAACCCCTATCCAGATCCCCCCTGTCTTTGGCTGCCTCTACGGGGCAGCCTTATCCTCCAGACCTGTCGGAATCGGAGGCACCAAGATGGCTAGCGCAACAGGGATCGCGCAGGATTGTGAATCCCTGCCGCTGCCGAAGCCTGGCAAACCGGAAGTCTAGTTACAGTGTTTGTTGACCATGTTTTGGTCTAGATTCTCTGCAGCCAAAGGCTATTCCTGGGAGAGTTTTCCTCTAGCCCAGAAGGTAACCACAACATTGGGGGCAAAGTTGGAGCTAATAAAGGGACTTCTACTGATTATCTCACTGGGTTGCCTTTGGGCCAGGCCCCTTTGGGTCATCACGGTTAAAATGTGCAGGTGTGAATGCAGCCACTGGGGAAGAGACCGGGCTCAGTGGGTCATGTGGATCTCACAAGAGCCAGTCAGGTGGGGCGGTAGTTCAATCCCAGGGGGCCCTGAGTTCCAGTCCTACCTGGGGTGCCAAGCCAGCTAGGAGGCTCTGGACCAGCTGCTCTCTCAGAGCCCTGGGAAAGAGGCATTGGCAACCGCTTCTGAGCAGCTTCCCCTGGGGGCTTCTGGACAACCTTCCTGCCTAGCTAGGCGAGGCTGAGGGGCCTCTCTGGGCCTGACTTCTTCCTCGCTGGTCAAGCAGCCTCCAGTGGGCTGGATTCGGAGAGGGTTAGGCAGGGGGTTGTGCTACAAGGAGGGGGCACACAGGGGTCCTAGAGTGCCAGGGGGGTCTGCAGGGGATCTGCCCCCTCCCTAGTGAGGGCAGGGAGGGAGGAGGCCTGGCGGAGAGGTTGTTTCACTTCAGATGGCCATAAGAAACCAGGGTTCCTGCATTCTGCAAGCTAGCCAATGACTGAGGGTCTCTTCAGGGATCTTTGTTCTTCCCCAAAATAGAGGCAGGACATGGAGAGGGGCTGTTCTGCATCCGAGTTTTAAAACTTGAGGAGGAATGGACTTCAACCCCCAGAGTTCCCCTCCCAACAATGCATGGACTTCCTCATGCTGGGCAGGGAATTCTGGGAATGAAAGTCCCTTCATCTTCAACTTCCAACTTCCAACTTTGGAAAATGCTGGTCTCCCTTCTTCCCTTTTGTGAGGAGTTGAAGCCCTGCACCAAGACTTGGCTCACTCACAGGTCGCTCAATCTATTTTCTTTTTTTTCTCGGTCTCTCCCTCCCTCCCTCTCCCACTCTCCCTTCCCGGCAACCCCGGATCCCCCTTGGAAGATGGGGAGGAAGAGTGCCCCTTGTGGGAAGGGTGAGGCAGCACTCCAGTGGGACTCCAGTAGGGGGCAGCAGAGGCCTCGGAGCTGGCGGACTTCTGGCACCATCAGGCAGCGTGAAGGGAAAGGGGGAATTGGA
>NW_028262874.1:682009-684879 GCF_049901715.1 Pseudonaja textilis
CTCTGACCTTATAAGCTCCAAGCAGCCTCCTCCAGCAAAGTCTTAATATTAATTCTGTACCTCTCCCTTCCCACTTATATATATAAAAAATTAATTCCAATGTTCAGAAATCTTTAATGTCCCCTTGGCTTTGATTTTCAAATTTAATTACCTTGATGCCAAAATGGCGTTTTTCCGATTTCCATCTGCTATTTCCGTAGGGAAGCTGAGTGAGAGAAAATAAACTTTCCCTTTTAAACTTTCTTCTGCCGCTTTTTATGATCTTCTTTGGGAACAATGTATCTGTAATGAAGTTAAGTTTCCAGGGTGTTTAGATGTTATTTGTTATCCCGGTTCAGCCAAAACCTTTCACTTTCTCAGCTTCCTCCTGCACTTTCTTGTCCGAATGAAAGCTTTGTGACAGCCATTACTGACCGCCGCTCCACCGCTTTTGGAAAAGGGAGTAAAGCCAGCTGAGGAGGGGGATTGCGATTCCCCTGAACCCCTGCTGGGTCTCCCCTATCTTCAATCACCTCTACAGGGTTACTATTAACCCCGAAATCCAGCTGGATCGGGGGTACTCCAGCGGTGAGCGCAGCAGGAACCATGCACAATCGTGGATTCCTGCCACCACCACAGCCTTGCAAACTGGAAGTCAAAAGGCGCCTTTTCTTTTGAGCGAGACGCCCAATGAGACATCCAATCACAGCGCTCCTTGTTCCTTTGGGTCTGTGGTAGAACGAGGAGAATAACGGTTATAATGACGGTGCCCGATGTTAGTCTCTTCCAAAGAGGCTCCGTTGTACAATGAGGAGAATAACAGTCATAATCAGGGTGTAAAATATGATGGATATTTTAAAAAAAGACCTGACACAGACAGTGCACTGTCGCTGTAGATATGGAACTTGATGTACGACAAAGGCATAAAATAATTTTTAAAATCCATGCAAGTTAATAGCCTCCAGCATGTCTCATAATGGATTCCATAGTAAATGTTTTGCCATGGGGAAAAAGCACAAAAAGCCACAAACACAATTCCCTAAATAATAGGGGGGGTGGAGGGGCTGGTCTAGAAAAGGGGCACCAGGTGATCTGCCTGGATGGCGGTCCTGGATGGAGGGAACCTGGAGGCAGCTCCCCCTCTGGCTCGGTGGGGCGGCCAGGGAGGGACCCTCGGAGAGGAGGGGGAGGCTCCTGCAGGTATGCCGGCCCCATCCTGTCCCCGGCCTTCCAAGCGGTGGGCAACAGCTTCTGGGCCCTGGGGGATTGTCTGGATGGCCTCGAGGCCTGGGCACAGAGGCCTCGTGGGGTGGGGTAGGGGGGTCCTCCTGTAGCTCAGGCAGGGCGGTTTCGAGGCTGCCTGGGTGACTGGAGCCCGCGGAGGTTGGACGGGGAGGAATCCGCCCCACCTGACCCCAATGCAAGGCAGGTCTCTCCCCCCAGAGTGGCTTCTCTCCTCTCTCTCTACCCCCGAGTCTCCCTCACCTCCTCCGGGGTTGCCGCCTGTGGTTGGCAGGATGAAGAAGGACCCGACTCTGGGGGAGGAGGGGGAGCCACGGACCCCTCAGCCCCATAGCCAGGGTGAAAGGCAGGAACGGAGGGTCCCTCGGCTGCCCCTCCTGGCTGCTCAGCCCCACCGCCCCTGAAGGCCGGGGGTCCTTTCAGAGCATTGGGGGGGCAGTTGGGAGCTATTGGCAGGAAAGTGGGTGGGGGAGTGGGTGACACTTGACCCTTCACCCAAGAGAGGGTGGCGCCCTCCCCAGGGAGGTTCCCCCTGCTCTCTGTCCCCCGAAGTGCTTCTCCCGGGGAGGTCCAGGGTGCCCCCAGTCCCTGCCACCCCCCAGCCCCCCGTTCCTTTAGAAAGAAATCTCTTTTTCCTCCTTTCAGCCTTTGACTTTGTTCATTCGGAGCCTCCAATTTCCTGGTTTCCCTAAAAATGGGGCTCTGCTTGAGTTGTGTCTCCCTGTTTTTGCCTTTGATATTTGTCTCTCTTGTCTTCTTTCAGGTTATCGGGGGTCTTTGTGCAACCATGCTCTTTCCTTCTGGGATCCTCCTTCCCTTCTTTCCCTATTCTTTGTCCTTTCCTTTCCTTCTTTCCCTTCCCTTTCCTTTCCTATTCCTTTTCCTCCTCCCTTCCCCATCTATTGACTTCACTTCCTTCCCTTCTTCCTTTTCCTTTCCTCCTCCTATTCATTTCCTTTCTTTCCGTTCTAATCCTGCCTTCAAAAGAAAAGCTCCACGGGTGACTTTGAACTATCCTCAGGGGAGTCTGAGTTCCCATGGAAAGACAAGGGGGAGAGACCCATCCACCTCCTTTGGGGGTCTCTCTGACCCTCCCCCCGATTTCTTCCCCTCTGCTGGGACTCGGGGTAGTCACAGCACTTTGGGTGGGGGGCTCCATTATGGTCGTAAGTTGAGGACCCTCTAGAGGCTCGATGCTGCGAGGCTTCCCCGGGGCAGAAAGGAGGGGAGACGTCTCCGCGCGGGGGGTGGGGGGGTGTCCCGCGATGGAAATCGGGTCTTCTCTGCCCCCCTGTGGGGAGGCGGGGCCAGGATTGGGCTCCTCCCCTTTCCCCATCTTGAACTGCTCGGGTGGGGCCCCTGGAGCGATGGTGGGACTTTGTGCACAGGCAGGGCTGGGTCTTTGGGGGAGAGGGGGTTCCTAGAGGCTGCTGGGGGGGGAACCAAAGGGCCTTTCGGGGTTCCCACCTTGGGCAGCGGGGGGGTGGCGTGTGGAAGGTGGTGGGAAAAGGGCCTGGGTGCCCCTCCCCGTGGGAAAGGAGCGGCGGATTTTCCCACGCCTGGCAAGATTCCACCCTGGGGGGAGGGGAGAAATCCTGGGATGTATAGAATATATACTGTCTGTATAGACTCCATAGGATGGGTAGAAT
>NW_028262874.1:684979-702253 GCF_049901715.1 Pseudonaja textilis
CGTTCAACAATTCCCCATTTTGTAACATATAGGTATCATTTTCTTTGACTCCTGCATACTATCAAAATGGAAATCAAATAAAAGAAACATTAACAATTCTTCCACTATCATAATGATGTTATATCTCATGTTTTTACATTTGTTCTGGCTGTGAGATGCTCCTTTGTGTTCAGCTCTGGCTTCAGAATTATAATGTAGCACTTGGGCATGAAGATGCAGCCCAGCAGACCAGCATTGGAGGCCAGGATGGAGAAGACCTGCACAGCCACCATGTGTTTCCCTTTGGTGCTGAGGTAGGTGGGCACAAAAGTCACCCAGACACTGCAGAAGACCAGCATGCTGAAGGTGATCAACTTGGCTTCGTTGAAGGCCCCAGGCAGATTCCTGGCCAGGAAAGCCACCGTGAAGCAGACGGCAGCCAGGAAGCCCATGTAGCTGAGGGTGACGTAGAACATGACAACGGCCCCTTGGTTGCATTGCAGGATGATTTCTCCAGGCTGGGAGTGGAGGTCAGAGTCAGGGAAGGGGGGAGAAACTCCCAGCCAGATGGAGCAGATGATAACTTGGACACCAGAAGAAGACAGGATGATGGAGTTGGCCAAGCTCTTCCCCAACCATCTCTTCGCTCGGTTTCCTGGTTTTGTGGCCAGGAAAGCCAGCACCACCGTGATGGTTTTGGCCAAGAGAGAAGAAACAGCAACTGAGAAGATGATGCTGAAAACCGTTTGTCGGAGAAGGCAGGTGGCTTTCCTTGGTTGACCAATGAAGAGAGAAGAAGACAAGAAGCAAAGCAGGAGGGAGACCAGGAGGATATAGGAGAGGTCCCGGTTGTTGGCTTTGACAAGGGGAGTTTCTCGGTATTTAATGAAGATGATTAAAACAAGGCCTGTGGTTAGGAACAAGAATAGGGCAAAAGAAACCAGGATGATGCCCAGAAGTTCTTCATAAGACAGGAAGGTTATAACTTTGGGGATACATTGGACTCTTTTTTTATTTGGGAATTTGTCAACTGGACATTTGGTGCATTTTTCTGTATCTGAGAGAAAAACAACAACAACCCCATATTTCTTTGTCCTTTGCATTTCAAAATATATTGTACAATCTTTGGGAACAAGTGATTATCAGGAGCATTTTCTGGGATGGATTTCTTAATATCGCCAGAGTCAAAAAATAAGTGTATCACTTTTTTAAAAAAGATAGCTACAATATATTTTTGATAGGCTATGAAATTGAGGGAAGCTTTGGACTTGAAAGATTTCCTTTGTAATGTTCAGAATATTGATAGGAACCTCCATTACTAAAGGAAAATAATGAATCAATTAATCTTTCTAGAGAAACTTATGTGCAAGATGGCAATTCTTGTCATACTTGCCTCAGAGCTGGCTGGCAGATCAAGTGACTGTTGCAAATAATTTGGAATGGCCATTGGAGCAGTGGTGATATGGGTGCAGACACATACAAGCATAACTATCCATGCCGCCATATTCTGTATCTCATACATCAGTAACACCTTTTCAGTGTTCCTCAAAGGGAACCCATGTAGACTGCATTGCAGTCCTCCTTTCAGGAGGTGGACCTAAAACCATTCCTTGTATTTCAAAGAACTCAGGTGTTCCTAGAGAAGTAAATGTGGAAGGAAGGACACATCCAAGGTAAAAAGAAGAAATATTTTCTCTGGCAGTAGTAAAGCTTGTACAATCTGCCACAGCCACCTCTCTCTATTCAGCCCTTCCTTCACAGTCTTTTTGTTCTTCTGTTTAGATAAGAAATGAGGCATTTCGGAAATAAATCAGAAACCAATTAAGCTTAAAAGTGTGTTTTAATTCACACTTTCATGACAATGCTCTGGATGGATCCAGTTCCACCAGGCCTCCCATTTTCCTTTGGTGTCACCCACCTTTCTGAATGGAGAAGGTCCCCTCCGGACAAGGAACACAGTCGTAACAGCAAACTGGCTCTCCTTCTCGAGCCCTCTTGACAAACCCAGGACGACAACTTTCCACACATTCAGACTGAGGAAAGGACTGAGCAGGAAAAAAACAAGATTGCCGAAGGAAATGTGTTAGGACTCTCCGTCCATGGAAAATGGACGTAAAAATGGATATTAGACAATATATTAGATATTAGCATCTGGTCTTCACTTAAGTAAATATAAAATCTCTCACTATTTCCAAATGGTTGGAGATATAACTTCTGGAAGATTTTTCCTTTAGTTCCTCTCTTTTGCTTTTAGCATCTCACATTGCCAAAAAAAGAGGACTTTATTAAATAGAAAAGTCTGGAGAGATGGAACCAGGGGTGGGATTGTACTGGTACTATCCAGTCCTATAGAACCGGTTGTTATGATTCTGTGCAGTTCGGAGAACCGGCAAATCGCACCACTAACTGGCCCCGCCCCTCTCTGCCCGCCCCTCCCCTCCATGCCCAGTCAGTTCTTTTTTTGTGTGTGTGTAAATTTTATTTGAGTTTTCACAAAGAGAAAAACAATACAAATAAAACATCTTTTTTGAAAGTAGCGTAATCCCGGGTTACATTCTTTGTACAGACACAAATTCAGGTTCATGCTCATTTTTATACTCTATTCCATATCTTATTACTATTTTACATTTTCTGCATGGCTTCTCCCCTCTTTTAATTTTCTCAATTTTATTGTAATTATCTCATCTCAATTCAAATCATTGTATTTATATTTTTGTCTGTCCTGTTTCAATTAACTATTATCTTTTCTCATTAAACAAAATTTCTCCTGTAGTTACTGATTGGAGTATGACGCCTTTATATCTTTTCCCTAAAGTTGTAACATTCAATATAATACATAACTTCCATTCAGATTCTGCTTGGTACGTTCTTAAAATACACACTGTATTCTTAAAAAAAGAAAAAATATATAAAGGTATATAATTAAAACAACATATTCCATTCCTATTCAATTCTATCATTAATATTAATATTCATTAAAATCTTAACTTCTTTAACATTACTTTTCAATTAAGTATCATACTTCTATAGGAACAATTATAAGCTTTCCATAATTAATTCCTATTCTTATCGTGCATGCATGGCATCACCTGCAGCCTGCTTTTGCCCACTCACCAGGCCAGCCATTGCTGCATGCCTTCCGCTGTGGCCCTGCCTGATTTCCCTGGGAGAGTGAGGTTCTGAAAGCTCCAGGGCCCAGACACCTACCAGCCAATACCAGTCACCTTTACCCCCCATCCCACTTGCCTTTTGCTGCTGCCACCCACCACCCTAACCCCCAGAAGTGAGGCAGAGGTATGGGGGAGGGAGACCAGAGAGTATGGCCCATTTGCCTACCATCCCTTCCCTCTCCCACACGCAGCCCCTTTGTTGGACCCAGAATAATCACCCCTGGTTGGCCCTGCCACGCCCACCCGGTTGCACCCATGTAGGCAACAGGTGCTGTCATTTCGAAGTTGAGGGAGAATTTGGGGAAGGAGGTGGAGGGTCCTGCAGTGGCTGGTACAGGAGCACCATTGAGAAGCAAGAAAGTGGCCTTCTAGTGGTCCGACCTGGTGTTCAGGCTGGAGGCGGGCCACGGAAAGTCAGAGCACCGAGGGAAAGGGGGATTACCAGGGGGAGCTGCCCTCTCCTAGAAGAATTGGGACCATTGGGGTAGTCCTAGGAATTGGGTGAATCGAGCCACAGCTCCTTGCCTTCTTAGCTCAGGGAATGGCCGCTTTCTGCAGGAGGGGGACTGCAGAGGGGGCAGGTCTACCCGAGTGACTCCTCCGGTGTCTTCGCCAGATTATTTGGACACATACAAGTGAGCACAGTTAAAGGCACTGCTGTTGCATGTGAGCTCAGGCCTCAATCCACAGCTCCGTAAAGCCAACACCAAAGAATTGGTCAATCAGATGAACCTGTGGTGCAATGCCCACTCGGATCTCAGCCGCTCCAGGCGGTCCGACCTCAAAGCCCTTTAGAAGCCGCCATTCCCAGGCTTCTCCTCACCTGTGCTTGGTCGCCCCCTCTTCACCTTGCTGAAGCGGCTGGCCCTGACCCTCACCCTCCCCTCCCTCGCCTGGCTTAAGAAGGCGTAAGTTTTTTCTTGGTCGAACTGGGACCTTAAGGACATATTTAACACCTGGGAAAGTAATGACTTGGAAGCTATAATGATTGATGTTTTCAGCTGCAAAGAAAAGTGATGAAAAGGGGAAGTTACTCTCCCTCCCTTATGGAATTAACAAATGGACAAGGGAAACCAGCCTTTTGATAGAAGGTAAAACCTAAACTCCTTTGTTATAAGTGGGAAGGGAGAGGCTTGGGAAAAAAATTTTTTTACTCTAAGATTTTGCTGGAGGAGATGCCTTGAAGATAAAGAGAATAGAAATTAATTCTAAAAAAGATTTAAAGCACAGATTGGACATTTTTTCTTTCCCTAATTTGACTTCACCTCTAGAAGAGAAATTGTAAAAAGAAGAAGCTTGTACTCTGCCTGGACTGTTTGATGACTGTGGGATTTTGGGACTTTTGGGAACTGTTTTAAGTTTGGAAATAATTGATTGGCTTAATAATAAGAAGAGGATGGAGAAAGAGAAGAAGAAACAGTTCAAAATGGCTCTATCTCTTGATGAACTAAAAAAACAATATTTAAAAATAAGGAAAGAAGGCAAAGATGTTATGGGAGAAGCCCTTTGTTTCCTAGATATGGCCCTTGTCATGTGTCAGCAAATTAAACAACAGCTGGAAGAAGCTGAGGAAGAAGAAGCCATTTTTAATGAACTAAACGGTGTGACTAAGAAAGAAAGGAGAAAGAGAGGAGCGAAAAGGAAGGACTTAAGAAATAAAAAATATTTATGAAAGAGAAAAAGAAGATGCAAAAACAACAGAATGCTAGAAAGCAAAAGGAAAGAGGAATGCAACAGAAAGGGGAAATCAAGAAGGCAGAGGTTTGGAGAGGAGGGGGTAAAAAGTTTAGGTGGGTTAAGAAGGAAAGGGAAAAGGGGGAAAAAGTTACAAAGATATAAAACAAGATGGAGAAAAGAATTTTTTTTTACGGGTAATGGGTAATATATGGGTTTTTTTTTTAAAAAAGGGGGGGATTCTGCAAAGTACTCATGAGTATTGTAATAGTGGTATTTGTATTATAAGTAGATAATCAGAATTTTTTAAGATTTAATAAAAGACTAAAATATCAAGGTATAACTTTAAAAGGTTTAATAATGAATGATATTAAGTTTTAATAAAATACTAAAGGGAATGTTTAAGATATTAGTTTAAATATAGAGTTTAATGGATTAATGTGTTGACTGTTATGGATTTATTATTGTAGTATTGGTTTCTGAAATAGTAGAATGTACTAAGCAGAATCTGATTGGGATTTAGGTGTTATTTTAAATTTTAATTTAGGGGAATGATAGAAAGGCATCATACTCCGATTAGTGATTCCAGGGGAAACTATTCTTTTTTAAATTGGAAATGAGACAGATGTAAATTGAGAAATGGACAAAAGATATAAAAATATTTTTCTTTAAAGCAAGATTAAATATATAAAAAAGAATTAAGATGAGGCAAAAGTGGGGAGGAGTTATATAATAGATATAGAATGGTAAACAAGATAGGTAATGGTATATAAGAAGAGCATGAATTCAATTGAAGTCCATACAAAAAGAGGTAATCTGGGGCCAAGTTACTTTCTAGAAGAAAGTTTTATGTTTTTATGTCTATGTTTTATGTGTGTGTGTTTAATTAAGAATTAAATAATAAATAATAAAATCTCGGAGGAAGACTAGATGAGAATAATTATAAACAAGCCAGAGGAAAATATAAATGTGATGATTGAATAGCAGATAAATTAGAAAGGAAATATGATTGAATAATGATTAAAGAGAAACAATATGGAATTTGGTAAAGGGAATTTACGTGTTTATATGGAAATGGGATAAATTATAAGTACGTGATATAAAACAATATGTTACCTGCCTTGTAAAGATTTACAATGGAAAGAGGTTTTATGTTTTTAATGTTTAATGATGTTTTGTTTTGTTTGTTTGTTTGTAAAATCAATAAAACTTGTTTAAAAAAAAAAGAAGGTGAGGGTGAAGGTGGGGGATAGTGAAGCGGCCAGGTCCCTATCTTCCCGACTCTCTCTCCCACTCTGTGTGTGTGTGTGTGTGTGTGTGTGTGTGTGTGTGTGTGTGTCTCCCTGAAAGCTGTGGCATGGCCAAGCCAGCAAGCTCTCCTTGGCGCTCTTCGTTACTTCTTTCATTTCTTCTTTTTGGAATCCAGACTGGCTGAACTGTGGTGGAAGCATCCCTTTGGGTGACCCTCCTCCTCCCTCTCCTCCTCTTCTCATAACCGGCAATTGTGGCGGGGCTGGGAGGATGCATGCGCATGGGGAGATGCTCCTCAAGCAAATGCCAAAGCACAGCAAAACCTAGTATGGGGTGGGTGGCTGCTCACTTGAGGAGCGAGCGTCTCCCCACACAAGTGCACCCTCCTGATCCATCCACAGCTGCCGGGTGCGAGAGGAGGAAGAAGAGGAGGAGGAGGAGGGAGGAGGGTTGCCCAAATGGACGCTTCCACCGCGGTCTGGCAATCGTTGTTCAGCCAGTCTGGATTCGAAAAAGAAGAAATGAAAGAAGTAGCGAAGAGCACCAAGGAGAGCTTGCTGGCTTGGCCATGCCGTGGCTTTCAGGGAGACACACACACACACAGAGTGGGGGAGAGATAGGGACCCGGCCACTTCGCTATCCCCCATTATCACCCTTACCTTCTCTCACTGCTCCATTTTGTGAACCATCTATGGTTTAGTATCTCTGTTGGGTATAACATTGATACACCAACTAAGTTTGGGTGGGGGACGAGCGGTCTGCCACCTCCAAGTGGTGTCCCCTGGATGTGCGAAGCCGTCAAACGCTGACCGTAACTGAGAGCAGACCCTCCGCCGACAGGCCCACGCGACAGGCCGGCTGGAGTACTCAAATGCCGCATCAACATGGTGGAAACGTCCACTACAAAACACACGTCCAATGCTACCGCGTTCGGGGGAACCGACGGGCGCAGGAGACCATTGGCCTGCGCCAAAAATCAACGAAATGGTCCACGCGGAAAGCACGGCGCACCTGCACCGTGTGAGAAAGCTATGGCGACTGCGTCCGGGTCCGATGCGCATGGAGACTACCCGATCCGTGTGAAAAAACGCAAGCGGGGAACAGAGGACTGCCAGACGCTCAAGGTGGCCACCTGGAACATGGATTCGCTGACTGGATGCTCGACCGAGATCGTCAGGGCCATGCGGGACAGGAAGCTGGACATCTGCTGCCTCCAGGAAACTCGCTGGAAGGGCAACAAGGCTACGACTATAGATGGCTACAAGATCATATACACCAGCTGTAAGGAAAACCGTGGCGGTGTAGCTGTGGTTGTCAGTCCAAGCTGGCAAAGTTCTGTCGCAGAAGTTAAGCGCCTCACAGAACGACTGATGATAATCGTCGTAGCGACCGAGAGGCAGTGCCTACACATCTTGTCCGCCACGCCCCTCAGACCGGATGTCACGAGGAGGAGAAGGATACCTTCTGGGAACTGCTCGACATCCAACTCAGGCAGATCCCACACGAAGACGACATCATCATCTCGGGCGACCTGAATGGTCATGTAGGCGGGACAAAAAGCGGACACCAGTGCCACGGTGGGCACGGCACAGGCGATACGAATGAGAATGGCCAGAGGATCCTGGACTTTGCCGACTCCCATGATATGACCATCACGAATACCTGCTTCATTAGGCGAGAATCTCAACTCCTCACCTATCATAGCAGAAACGGGAGCCACCACACACAGATCGACTACATCATCGTACGACGAAGAGCCGCTAAAAACGTGCTCAACGCCAAGGTGTACCCGTACGAATTGAGCAGTCAGCACAGGCCGCTGATGGCGAAGATCAGGATCAGCAAGCCCAAGACCAGGATTGACAAAGGAATGCAGACCAGCCACGAATCAAGTGGTGGAACCAGAAGAAGATGGCGGGACCCCTCATCAAACCGGAGCAGTTCCTGCAGATGGTCGACGGGCCACAGGAAGCGTGGTCCATGCTGAAGAGCACTGTTCACACTGCCGGCTGCCAACAGCTTGGTTGCACCAAGCCAGGACGGAGACGCATCGAACGAGATACATGGCTCTGGACACTGGAAGTACAAGATGCCGTACACCTGAAGAAACGGCTCTACAAGGCCTTTCTTCAGGACAAGACCAGCGAGAAGCTCTGCGAATACAAGGCGGCCAAAAAGGCAGCCAAGAAAGCAGTAGCGACAGCCAGAAGCTCCCACTACGATGACATCTACGAGAAGCTGAACACGCGAGAAGGCGAGAATGAGATCTACCGCCTAGCCAAAAGCAGACACAGGAAGACCCTGGACATTGACCAGTTTCATGGGATCAACGACGAAAGGGGAAATTTGATCGTCAACCCCAGAGACGCTGTGGAGAGGTGGCGGCAATACCGAGAAGATCTCCACCGAGGAGTTCCCACACCCACAAACCCAGCGAGGTGACCCAGTTGAAGGCCCAGTCTCAGGCATTTATGCCAGCGAGGTCGCCGACGCCATCAAGGCCATGAAAAACGGTAAGGCAACAGGACCAGATGACATCCCTGCCGACTTCTGGAAAAAGGCACTACTGGGCTCGGCATTGTGGCTGTGCGAGCTGTTCAACAACATCGTCTCCACGGGAAAAGTGCCACACGACTGGTACCGCAGCACCACTGTTCCGATCTGGAAGGGAAAGGGCAGCCCAGCGGACTGCTCCAACTACAGACCGGTCAGGTTACTGTCACACACTATGAAGATCTTTGAACGCATCCTTGATAAGCGCATTCGGGACGTCGTCGACATCAGCGTCAACCAGGCTGGATTCATCAAGAACTGCGGCACCACCGACGCCATCTTCGGTGTGCGGATGCTGATGGAGGCTCACAGAGAGAAGAAAATCCCGCTCCACACCGCCTTCCTAGACTTGGAAAAGGCCTTGACCGAGTCCCACACGATCTCATCTGGTACGCGCTGCGAGATCACGGCGTGCCTGAGCTGCTCGTGACAATGGGTCCAACTCCTATACAGATGTCACAAAAGCCGTGTAAAAGCGGCAGCTGGGATATCAGAGGAGTTTAATATTACCGTCCGGCGTACACCAGGGCTCTGCTCCCTCACCACTGCTGTTCATTCTGGTGATGGACACAATTACACACGACCTGTACATGCCCGCCCCATGGACGCTGCTCTACGCCGATGATGTGTTCCTGGCCAACCTGTGCAAGGCTGAACTCGAGCACCGAGTCCAACAGTGGCACGACCGCCTCGAGCAGTTCGGGCTCCGGCTGAACCTAAAGAAGTCCGAATACCTGACCACTGACATTGAAATGACAGGCTCCATCCACGTGAACGGGCAGGAGCTACGCGCGCCTCCACCTTCAAGTACCTGGGAACTACTCTTGGGGAAGAAGGCCTACTACAAACTGAGGTGGCAGCCAGGATCAATGCAGCGTGGGGCAAATGGAAGTCCGTCACAGGCGTCCTCTGTGACAAGAAGATGCCGATGCACCTGAAGGCGAAAATCTATAACTCTGTGGTGCGCCCGTGGCCATATACGGTGCAGAGTGCTGGCCAGCGACCAAAGAAGTCGAAAGCAGACTCCAGATAATGGAGATGCGAATGCTCCGATGGTCGGTAGGCCTCACCCCTACTCGATCGCGTCAGGAACGAAGAAGTGCGTGAGACGGTTCAACGTCGTGCCCATCCCCACGGTCATGAGGCAGTCCCGGCTACGATGGTTCGGCCACGTGAGCGCGCCAAGGAAGAATCCATCATCAAATCTGTAATGAAGGTGACTGTCGGAGGAGGCGAGACCGCGTGGTAGACCTAAACAACGCTGGATGGACATGATCAAGGCCGATCTAGAGATCGCGAAGGCAGACCCGACACACGTGGCAGACAGAGAGGTGTGGAAGCAGTACTCAAGGACATTAGCGGACCTCGCCCGAGCGCGAGACAAACGCTGAAGAAAAAGAAGAAGAAGAAGAAGAAGAAGACACCAACTAAGTTTGGGTGAATAAATATATAAACCAAGGTTTGGGTGTTTGTAACTTGTAGCTTTAAGCACCAAACTGCTTGTAATTAACTAATTAAGGGTGCGGTTACAAACGGCAATAAAAGGCAGTAAGAGAAACGTAACCTCTCTGCTTGTTTTTTTCTGCTTGCTACTGTTTGTTTGCTACTGTTTGCTACAACTATTTGAATACCTGAACGAAAGGACTATTTCATTGATGCGCTGATATCCTGTGAATACTCAGCGTTGTCTTCAAAAGGAAAGGTATCAGAGGAGAAGATATCTTTACAAGCAGATAAGGATATAGAACTGACTAGTAAATGGACTAAGTTACTGAATGGATATATTTGTGAATGACATATGGACTGATTGACAATGTTTAAACTCTAATAGGATTAAACAACTATTTAAACTACAAAAACAGTGTTTGTCATCAGTGTGTGTAAACTCTAGGGCCCTTCCTCTCTCATTTGGCTGCCTGGCTTGACTGCTGCTGCACATTCTGTTTTTGGGGGTTTGTCCCCAATAACTAACATTGGTTATGGGCCCAGTGCGCACAGTCTAACTAACGAGGATATAGCAGTGAGAGTTGGTGTGAGTTGCACATTACTGTAAAAACAAACTGTTTTTTTTCAGTAGTTTTTAAATAGTTACATATCTGAAGAGCAATGGCACAAGTAAATTTGCCAAATCTGTCCATGATATCCAGACTAGATGGAACGAACTATGTTTCATGGTCAATGAAATGTAGTTTACTTCTACGAAGAGAAGGTTTGTGGGACATAATAACAAACCCACTAGATGTGACTAACTTAGATCCTAATGTTGAAGAGGATGACAAAAAGATACAAGACTATAAACGAAAGAATGAGCAGGCTTTATGCATCATAGGACTGACTCTCTCTGACCAGCAACTTATCCATATCCGTGGAGAGGAAAATGCTGCAAACTGCTGGGAGAACCTCAGGAAGATATATGTTCGGGACAGTGTAGGAGCTCATATATATCTTACACGCAAACTATTTCGAACACATCTTCAGAAGAATGGAGACATGTTAACTCATTTAAATTGTATGAAGAGCATTTTTCAGGAATTACAAGAAAAAGAGCTTATATTTAATGAGTTGCAACAAGTATACATCATACTGTCTTCATTAGATCAAAGCTATGATGATTATGTGACTGCTTTAGAAGTATTGCCAAAAGATAGTTTATCATTAACCGAGATTACCGGCAGGCTATTAGAAGAAGCCAGAAGAAGATGTGAACGTGACCAGCTCAGAGAGGATAAACCTTATAAAGAAGAGAAATTATCTTCAAAGCTTGAAAGAAACCAACTAAGTAAATTAAAGCACCCGGAAGAAGAGAATTTATCTTTGACGGCATACACAATTAAAAAGTGTTTTAATTGTGGAGGCAGAGGACATTTGGCAAGATTCTGCAGAAAAGAAAAAAGCCAGAATGTAAAAAAGCCAAAGAAATCTTTTGAACTAGCCACGTTTAGCAACTGTGATGTGAAGAATGATTTATGGGTGGTGGACAGTGGTGCATCCCACTGCATCACGAGAGATAAGACAAAATTTATAAAACTGTCTACAAGCTCTCAACATATATCACTTGCTAATGGCTGGAACCTCAAGGCCAAGGGAGAAGGTATTGCATACTGTCCATGCTTAAACCAGGATATAAAAATGTTGTATGTACCACAGGTAAAGGTGAACTTGCTTTCTGTAAGGGTATTAGACAAACTAGGTTATGTAATTACATTTAAGGATAATAATTGCATAATTGAGAAAGATAACAAAAGGGTAACTGCAGCTTTAAATGGAACATTGTATGTATTACATGATAGTAAGAAAGGGGAGGCACAGACTGTATTTAACAATATAAAGCCTCATAATGAATGTATCCATTTATTGCATAGGCGTTTGGGGCATGTAAATTTTAAAATGCTAAAACGTACAGTAGAGTTATCTGATGGAATAAGGTTAAAACCTTGTGATAAATATTTGCGTTGTAATGTCTGCTGTGAAGATAAGAGTAAAATATTGCCTGCAAATAGGCTAAATGGTTTCAAAACTAAAGAACCTTTAGAAGTAGTATTTGCAGACATTATAGGTCCAAAAGAAACCCAGTATAGGGGTGCTCATTATATACTGAGCATTATGGACCATTATTCTAGATATGGGTTTTGCTATCTAATGAAAAGCAAAACTGAAACATATCAACATTTCTTCAACTGGTTAAAATTTGCAGAAAGAAAGACTAAACGGCAACTGATAACCCTGGTGACAGATAATGGTACGGAATTTGTTAACAGCAAATTCCAGAATAGATTAAAGGTAGCTGGAATAGAGCACAAGAAATCTGCACCATACAGACCACAACACAACGCATTTATTGAGAGAAGAGGCCAAACACTACAGGCAATGGTTAGAACAATGTTAACTGATTCTGGATTACCTGATTCTTTGTGGGGGGAGGCCACAATGTGTGCTAATAACATATTGAACAACGTTGTTAACACAACTACTGGTGAAATACCATTCACCATGTGGCATGGCAGGAAGCCTGATCTGAGTTACCTGCACACATTTGGTGCACCAGCATGGGTGCATATCCCTACACAACTCAGGCGTAAAGGGCAACACAGAGCTAAACAATTATTCTTCGTTGGTTACCAAGCAAACCATAGGGCATATAGATTTTGGGAGAAAGGCACATCTAAGGTGTTATGTAGTGCCAATGCCCAATTTCTAGAGCACGTAGGATGGGATAAGTTAGAACAGGATAACAAAAAGAAGTAATTATTGAATCCTATAGAAATCCCATTAATTATCCCTGTAACTTTAAGAATAAAGTAAAGAGACAAATACAGGCAGAGATAGAGCCCATAAAGGAAGAAATAGTACCAATAGCTGAGCAAGCTGAGGAACATGAACAGGTAGTAATTCAAAAAAGTCCTCAAACAAGCCCTGCAATTCCCAGAAGAACTACACAAATATCTAGACCGCCTGATAGATACCAGGCTAACACAGTGTGCCAGATTAATAAAGTTCCATATACTGTAGATGAAATAAACATGTATCCTACTAAAGATAAGGAAAGTTGGTATGCAGCAATGAATAAGGAATTAAAATCCTTAAAGGATATGAAAGTATATGAAAATGCGAGATTACCTGTTGATATAAAACCCATTGGCTGCAAATGGATTTTTAAGTTAAAAACTGAAAAAGATGGTAATATAATCCATAAGGCACGATTAGTAGCCCAAGGTTTTAGACAAAATGCCAATGACTATGATGAGGTATTTGCACCTAGCCTTAAAGCAGCAACATTAAGGGCAGCTTTAGTGTGGGCAGCAAGTAAGAAATATATAGTCAACCATCTAGATGTAGAAACTGCTTACTTGCACGCTCCACTAAGACATACTGTATACATGAAAAAACCTATTGGATTTAAAGGTGAAAATAATAATGATTATTGATTGTTAAAGAAGAGCCTCTATGGTCTTAAACAATCGGGCTATGAATGGAACCAGTATATTGTAAAGGAACTGAACAATATAGGGTTTAAAGCTGGTTTAGCCGATCCATGTCTATTTAAAAGGGAGACAAATGGGAAAATATCATTATTACTATTATTCACAGATGATATTGCTTTGATTACAGAAACTAATGATGAAGCCAATAAAATAATAGCATCATTAGCTAAGAAAATAAAAATCAAGCAATTAGGGGAGATAAAGAAATATCTAGGTTTGAATATACTGAAAACACAGAAAGGTTTTAAGATATCTCAGGAGGATAAGATATCTAAATTGTTAATAGATTATAAGATAGAACTTTGTAAGACTGCAAAGACTCCAATGAGTCAGGATATTTGCAAAATGGATACTCAAAGTCCCAAGTTTGATAAGGTAATATATCAATCTTTGATTGGTAGCTTATCATACATTAGCAATTGGTCAAGGCCAGATATAGCTTATTGTGTTAATCAACTGGCACGACATAATAATGATCCACTTCAATGTCATTGGAAAGCATTAAAGAGAATTTTAAGGTATCTTAAAGGAACATTACACCATGCACTGTATCTAGAACCAAAAGGTGATCTAATACTGAGTGCTTATGCAGATGCTAGTTTTGCATCAGAAAGAGACACAAGAAAGTCGACTTCAGGAACAGCCATAATGCTGGGTAAGACATTAATAGGTTGGAAGTCAATAAGACAACAGCATATAAGTTTGTCTACTATGGAAGCAGAATTCTCCTGTTTGTCGTTATTATGTACTGAATTAATCATGTATAAGCAGATGATGAATGACATGGGATTAACTGTAAATTATCCTATAATTGTACATGAAGATAATCAGGCAGCAATTCAAATGGCCACAAATATTGCAGTAAAAACTAGGAGCAAGCATACAGATTTAAGGTACTTAAACGTTAGACAATCTGTAAAGAGTAAAATGATACAGCTGGAGTACTGCATGTCGGAGGACAATATAGCTGATAACTTTACTAAAGCCCAAGGTGCCATTAAGCACCAAGAGAGTTGTGTAAAGTATGGTTTTAGATTGTAAGGGTATTATATATTTATATCACCCAAAAGGGGAGAATGTTGGGTATAACATTGATACACCAACTAAGTTTGGGTGAATAAATATATAAACCAAGGTTTGGGTGTTTGTAACTTGTAGCTTTAAGCACCAAACTGCTTGTAATTAACTAATTAAGGGTGCGGTTACAAACGGCAATAAAAGGCAGTAAGAGAAACGTAACCTCTCTGCTTGTTTTTTTCTGCTTGCTACTGTTTGTTTGCTACTGTTTGCTACAACTATTTGAATACCTGAATGAAAGGACTATTTCATTGATGTGCTGATATCCTGTGAATACTCAGCGTTGTCTTCAAAAGGAAAGGTATCAGAGGAGAAGATATCTTTACAAGCAGATAAGGATATAGAACTGACTAGTAAATGGACTAAGTTACTGAATGGATATATTTGTGAATGACATATGGACTGATTGACAATGTTTAAACTCTAATAGGATTAAACAACTATTTAAACTACAAAAACAGTGTTTGTCATCAGTGTGTGTAAACTCTAGGGCCCTTCCTCTCTCATTTGGCTGCCTGGCTTGACTGCTGCTACACATTCTGTTTTAGGGGTTTGTCCCCAATCACTAACAATCTCCTTCAAACTGGTGAGAAACCCACAAGGGCTGGAGAATGTGTCACTAAGGCACAGGTTGTTTGTTTGCTCCTTGTGCCCAAACTAGCAAAGGAAAAAGGGAATTCTGTTGACTGGGGCCTGAATTCAAATGAATTTGAATCATGATTGGGTGGAGGTCCTTTTGGTCCCATTGGAAGAGAAGCTTCGTCCTGCTTGGGGAAAAGTGTCCCCTGAAAGGGCCAATGTCAGCCTTCAAGATCTACTATTGCTTTGCATCTTTTGGCTGCCATAAGTAACGGGGGGGAGGGGGTAAGTCTGAGAAGAGAGCTGGAGGTGTTACATTCTACTGTTGTGTAAATGAAGGGGGGGAGTATAAATTCCTGCTTAGGTTTCTATTTCTCGCTTAGCTTTCTTTTCTCTGCGCAGCTGCAAAGCTTTATCAAAATATGCCAAGGTCAACGGACAGAGGCCTCATCATCACCTGAAGATGTCCACATGATCATATTCACAACTTTTAATTGGAAGAATCTTTTGAACTATTAGGGGTGGGAACATTTCCATCACTTTGTATATGTGATCTGTGCACCTAATTCCTCAATGAGGCGTTTGGACAACCCCATGCTGTACAAAGGTATGAGAAGGAATGGGTATCAGCCTCAGCCAGAGACAGCCAAGCTGCCCCCACCCCCATAATTGAGCCTGCATCAGCGCAGCAGCCAGCTGCAGCACCGGGCCCCCTGCGGGAGCTGTGATACTTAGAAGACGCAGAGCTCTTAAGCTGCCTCCATTAGAAGTGAAATTTGGGGGAAATCCCTAAGACTTGGGTTTCTTCCTAGCACAAGTTTGGAGCTATATGGAAGAATACAGAGAAGAGTTCACCTCAGAAGCAGCCAAAGTGAGATGTGTTACTGGGTCCCTGGAGGGAATAGCTGCAGAGTGGATGGTGACTTTGTATAATGATAACTCCCCCCAAGTGCTGAACTATAACGTATTCATGAATGCGCTGCGGGCAAGATTTGAGGACCCACTGGTGGAGCGAAAGGCCAGGATCAGGATGAAAACCATAAATCAGGGGCGGAGGTCAGTGGCTGACTACACCCAAAAGTTTAGACAGCTGGCATGCCATATCCGAGGCTGGTCCCAGGGAGCCCTGATAGAAGCATATAAAGATGGTCTAAATGAAGACATATACCAGAGATGCATTTCCAGAAGGGACCCCAATGACTTGCAGATGTGGTACTTGCTGGCAGAAGAGGTGGAAATAGATTTGACCCGAAGCAGACGCAGGGGGGGCTCTGGGTAGAGTAAGCCTTCCCCACCATGCTTCCAAGAGGCCCCAAATCCCCCGAAGGGAGGAGTGACGGCAAGACCCAAATCCACTGCCTGCTTCCGATGTGGGAAAAAAGGTCACCGGACTGTGGACTGCAGGGTCAAGCTGGATCCAAAGGGGGTGCCAAAAGGAGGGAGGAAACCTGAAAAAACCCCAGCGAAGCCTCACGAAACCGCGCTAAAGGTGAGGGAAGTTGTAGAGGTCGCCCCTCCGTAAGGAGAGGAGCTGGGACTTCCGACCTCCTCTGGGAGAGTGAATCTGACTCAGAAAACGACTTCCTGGTAAGTCCAAACAAGGGCCCCATGACCATTCCAGTAAAATTGAGGGTACTCACTTCAGGAACCGAAGGGGAGATGCTAGCCTTACCAGACTCTGGGTGCACGAGGTGTGTAATCAACATGAGAGTAGTTGAGGAGATGAGCCTAAGACTGAAAACTTTTAAAACGCCCATAGCCTTTTGCCAATTGGATGGATCAGTGGCGGGAGGCTGCCCTGCACGTTTCATAATGGAACCCCTAGAAATGACCATGGGAGAGCATAAAGAGACTCTGTGTTTTATTGTGGCCCCTGGGATGGAGCAACCGTTAATACTGGGATTGCCATGGCTCCAGAAGTGGAACCCCCACGTGAACTGGAGGAAGGGGTTGTTGCGCATGCGCACCAATCAGCGACCGGAAAGGGAGGGGGGATCTCAGCTGAAGCT
>NW_028262874.1:702353-726117 GCF_049901715.1 Pseudonaja textilis
CAAATTCGATGCAGCAGTTTGTTAGATTAAATTTCCCACATACTCCTCCCTCCTTAGCAAGCAAATAGTCCAGAGCCAAGCGATTTTGCATTATATATGTTCTTGAGCGTGCACTTTCTTTAGCTAAATGTGTCATAGTGTACCTATGTGTGGGACCTTTCGGATCATAACATTTGACACTCCCTCCATCCTTACAAATGGAGTAAGATGTCCCATTGTAGACACAAGTCCCGGAGTCTCTTTTCCTGCAACTCAGTTGAGTATGGAAAATTAGAGTCTTTGTCACTTGTGTCCCTGTTTTTGTTGTTTTTATGCATTGATCACATTGTCCCCCAGTCTTAGCTTTTGTCTTTATCTCAGTCTCTCTTCCTATCCTGCTCATGAGTAGGTAAATAGTCACTAGGCAAATCAGCTGCATGTTACCGCTTCAGAGTTAACTTCAACGGCTGACTGTCCACTGGAATGGCCTTCCAAGGTTTCTCATGTTCCGGTGCCCTCTTGACTCTGCTGTAATGCATCCAGCCTCCTTCTCGAGTGCGAACTGCAGATTCAGCTGTCAACAGCACCTGGTACGGGCCTTCCCAGCTGGGCTGCAGCTTCTCACTCTTCAAAGTTTTTATCAGGATCCAGTCTCCAACTTCATGGGGATGTTGGCTGCCAGCTAGAGGTGGTCGTTGCGCCAACAATCCCTGTTTATGAAGAGAAAGCAAAGACCTGGACAGTGTCTGCAAATATTTTCTCAAGAACAAATCTTTGAATTCAGGAATTGGATTCCCTATTTTTGCCAAGTAGGGTCGCCCCATTAGCATCTCAAATGGAGAGACCCCAGTGTCTTTCCTTGGACATGTTCTGATTCTGAGTAGTGCCAAGGATAAGTTCTTTGTCCATGGTAACCCATTTTCCAATTGTAATTTTGTCAAATGTTTCTTCAATTCCGCACTCCCCCTCTCCACTTTAGAACTGGATTCTGGGTGCCACGGGGTGTGTAAATCCCATTTCACCCCTACGGCTCCCATCACAGACTATAACACTTTTTGTGTAAAATGTGCCCCCCGTCAGAATCAATAGCTTCCATCATCCCATAACGAGGAATGATCTGTTCTAACAGGATCTTGGTTACTGTGGGTGCTGTGGCTCTCCTAGTTGGATAGGCCTCCACCCACCCTGTCAGATGATCTTTAATCACAAGTAAATATTTCCACCCCCCTTTCTCTGGTAATTCGGTGAAATCAATCTGTGCTCTCTGGAAAGGCCAGCCCACTAGGGGTCGCCCTCCCATTTCTTTCTTCCTTGTTGCTTTCTTGTTTACTTTCAAACATATCAAGCATTTCCAACAGATGCTAGTGTCCACATCTTTGGACTCCAAAAATGTGACTTCACAGCTGTTACTAGTGCCTCTGTGCCCCAATGTCCTCCTTCATGTACCTTTTCCAGAATTCCTCTCATTACATTCACGGGAACCACCTTCACCCCTTCCGAAGTCATCCATCCATTCTCAGTTTGCACACACCCCTCTTTTTCCAATTCCTCCTCCTCTTTTCCCTCTGGCTTCCAATCCTCATCCTCTTCCATTTCTAGCAAGGGAATTGATGCCATTACCAGCTCTATTTCCCCTGCAGCTTCTTTTGCCCACTTGTCTGCCCACCTATTCCCAACTACCTCTGGGGTGTTCCCTTTCTGATGAGCATTCACATGCACTATTGCCACTTGATCTGGCAGTTGCAGAGCCTCCAAGGCCTGTTCCACAAGCTGTAATTGTTCAACTTGTTTCCCATCAGCCTTGATAAAGCCCCTCTCCTGCCAGATCTTACCAAAGGTTTGGACTACACCCCAGGCTGATGCGTTGCGGGTCCCACTACCGGGATGAATTAGTCAGCTGATGACCTGCACCCGGGCAGACTGTCCGGGCGGGCTCCTCTTGGCGGCAAAGATGACAGCGACACAAAGGTTTCTTTTGGTGAGAGGAAGCCCAGATGGTACTACGCACCTCTCTTTTATTGTGCAGCAAGCGGGGGGTTATGTTACACATGAGGAAGTTTAGACAGGAATAGGGAATATTGCCATATGGCTACACCTTATGCTATAGCCAATTCACGTTTTGCACGTTGCTGTTCCACAATGTCGCCCTATATGTGTATTGTATGTGTATTGGTTTTTCTGTGTACGTGACTTCCTACTGATGTGTCATGATATTGCAACATCTCCTCTGTTTTTATTATTTTGAGACCTCTCTATCCTTACGCTGCAAGATCTAGTCCTCCTCCGAGTCCAAGTCCTGCCGGCATATTAGAATGCGAGGGCCGTCTCCTTTTTCTGGGTATTCATCTTCGTTCTCCTCCGAGTCCAAAGTGAATGCCAGTAGAGACCTTTTTTCTGCTGGAGTGTTGATCTCGGACCTTATTCTTACAAGCATGTTTATATTGGTAATCTCAGTATCAATAACGGCCAGTCGTTTTTTGAGAAATTGCATTATTTTCCCGAATACACAAGGGCCCATGGCGCACAGTAATAGGAGCAATATTAATGGTCCGGCAATTGAAGAAAGAAGTGTTGTGAGCCATGGGGAGAAATTAAACATATTATGGTACCAAGTGTTACCTGCTTCCCTTTCCCTTTTGCGTATTTCCAGCCGCTCTTTTAGTTTATCTAATGAATCTTGTACTAAGCCGGTATGATCGGCATAGAAACAACATTCTTTTTTTAATGCTACACATAGCCCTCCTTCTTTTAAAAACAACAGATCAAGGCCCCTTCGATTCTGCAAAACGACTTCTGATAAGGATGTAAGAGATGTTTTAAGGTGAGAAATAGACTGTTCGAGAAGTTTGAGATCTTTGTCTATATCAGCACGCAAAGTTTGGTATTGATTATTACTAACTGCTAGACCGGCAATTCCTGTAGCAGCACCTGTAGCTCCTAGTCCTAGTAATACAGCAAGGGTAAGGGTGGTGACTACCTCTCTCTTAGGACGAGCAAAATTGGTGTTATCCTGCAGAAAGGTTTGGCCGGAGTGGTAAGTTATTTTTGGGACTATCGAAACAAGAACACAGTAACCATTCCTTTGAGTGATGGTGGGGCCGTGAGCACAAGCGGTGAGGCCAGTGTCACAGGCCCACCATGAATTGTTGTCCGGAACAAAATACAAGTTCTGAAAAACAGTAGTGAAATTCCCACGGTATTCCAAAGTGCTCTTGAAGTACCATTGAGCCATAAGTAAGTCTGGTTACAATGATGACTTGTGGTGTTAGGTACATTTCCCAGGCAGTATCCTGTCCCTATGATGTTACCAATGGTTTGAGTACCTTGTGACCAGCGGCAAGATGAAGGTGAGTTTTGGGCAGTGAAATTGGTGGTGCTACCGACGGCCTCATAGTAAGGGGGGGCCTGCGTTAAGACACAGCCAACAATCATTGGTAATTGCAGGGTTGCTGGCATTGAGGAGGAGGTAACTAGAGTTTATCAACCGTAGCAAAGGTTGGGGAACTGTATGGCCTGGACGATATTCTACCAGGGATATGTTTCTATTGGGACCTACTTGAATAGCGGGCCGCTCAATGACAAGTTTTATGGTAAAGGTATTGCCATCAGCATAGATCCGGATTCCCCAGGTAAGACCCGCCTCCCACCGTGTAGTCAGCCTTTTCCCTCCCGCTGAAAACAAAATATACATGGGATTACATGGAGTCCATGTGCCCCCTGAGGGGCAAATGGCTTGATGCCAAGAACCATTTTGGAAGGCAAAGATATAATCGTCTTTGATCGGTGGCGACCAGGAGATAGAACCGGTGGAGAGACATGACCAAGCGGCACAGAAGGCGTCTGCGGGGCCTCCACAAACGCGAATATTCTCGCGAGTCTGCTTATGTCCGGGGTAAATATAAAATCAATAGCAATGGACGAATCCCAGAGAAGGTGTGGGTATCTCGGTGCGTGCTGTGTGAAGCGGTGAGGCCTACCAATATCTGTCCGACGTCAGCTTTGAGGGTAGGCCACCAGGTGTATGGGTGAGTGGTGTTGCTAATGGAGAATAAGACGTGATCGTAGGCATCATATATTGTCCAAGTTTGTTTCACTGGCTGGTGTAGATTGAGGGGGTTTGCAGGCAACGTTTGTAGGAAAAAGGAAGAAAATAATGCAGTGAGGAAGAAGAGGCAGTTATTCATCATGGAGCTTCAGCCAGTGGAGATCCAGAGGGTCTGCGTTGGGTTGTGGCTGATCAGGTGGGGAGGTGTGGCAAGGGCGCACACAGCGACCAGGAATCCAGAGAACTTTTTCAGGTAACTGGAATTGCAGCGTAGCCTTGCCCCCAGGTGATAAGTTCAGCAGGACCCTTCCAAACTGGATCTGGGAGTTGCCTGTAATAGACAAGTGGTCTTGCAGTGGGGAGAGAGGGTTTAGTGAAATGATGAGACATAGCAGACAAGGGAGGGTTTCCAGTGAAGTTAAGGAAATTAAGAGTATACAAACAGATGTTTAACAGATTTTGCAGTGTCGGGAGGTTGGGGGCTAATCCCTTTTGACCCCGTGTACCGATCAAGGGCTTGTTTAAAGCGTTTGGTTTGCCCTTTCTACAATAGCTTGACCTTGGCTATTGAAAGGATTCCAAATTTGTGGTTAATGGACCAATGATGGCAAAACTCCGAAAAGGCGGGGCTTGTGTAGGCAGGTCCATTATCCGTTTTTAATATTTTTGGACATCCCAACACTGAAAAGGTTCGAATACAGTGGTTGATTACCTGTTTTGCATTTTCGCCCCTTTGGGGCGTGGCCAATATGAATCCTGAATAAGTATCAATGGTAACATGAAGATATTTCCATGGGGCAAAAGGAGGGTACTGAGTAACATCCATTTGCCACGTATCGCACGCCTGAAGTCCCCTGGGGTTAACCCCTTGAGGGATAGCTTTCGCTTGGAGACTGCATGGGGCATTGTTGGATGATGGCAATTGCTTCAGCCATGGTAATGCCAAATTGTTTGACCAGAGCCTTTTATTTTGGTGAAAATAAGCGTGGCTTTCTCCTGCCGTTAAGGGGCAGGTTGTGTTTGAGCAGCAAAAACCTGTTGGCAAGCAGTATCGGCTCTGACATTTCCCTCGGAAAGATATCCCGGAAGGTGCTGGTGGCTCCGAATGTGAGCAATAAAAAAAGGATGTTGACGAGCAGTAATGAGCTGCTGTAAGCAAGAAAACAGTTTTAAAAGGGAAGTCTCCATGGAGGGGGAAAGATAAGAGCCATATATGTGAAATACTACTTGAGTGACATACAAGCTGTCAGAAATAAGATTGATTGGGATGTGAGAAATTTTTTCCAAGGCTAAGATGACGGCCACTAATTCTGCATTTTGGCCTGAGGTCTGAAGAGTTGTACGACAGGAATGCCATTGGCCATCTTCCAGCCAAGTACAGGCACCAATGGTCTTGGAACCATCAGTAAAGATGGTCAAAGCTTCAGAGAGAGGTTGTGTGGAGAGGGGTGAAGGAAAAGTGATGGGTACGGTCTTTATAATTTGAATGCGAGGATCAGCTGGCAAATGACACGATACTGATCCAACCCAATCAGCTAATGCGTATTGGAGATCCTCTGAATTTTGAAAGAGCTGTTCCCAAGTATGTAGTTTGAGAGGAACATATACAGTGCTGGGTTCTATGCCCATGAGGGCTTTGAGACGTGTTCGGCCTTTTTGAATTAATAGGCCATTTGCATGGGTTTTGTGGTGATTGTTGCACGAGGGTGTGCGGTAAGTGCAACCATTCAATGATCGTAATACGCTATGGAGGAGACGACTTGTAATAATATGGCTGTAAAAAGAGCACATGTTGGAAGGATGGCTAGAGAAACGGGTACATCTGGGTGTATGCGGTCAACCCACTGTTCTCTTAAGGCCAGGTTAATTTTGGTTAGGCAATCTTTCTGTTCTTTGGTTAGTGGAATTTTCTGGTCTGGCTGTTGACAGCCAGTAAGAGCTGAAAATAATGGGGAGAGGTCATTAGTAGAGATGGACAGGAAAGGTCTGGCCCAATTGATAGTATCTAAACACTGTTGGAGTTGCACCAGTGTGGGGCTAGGGGGAAGATTAATAAGAGGAAGATCTGGTGAAGCAGTAGATCGTAAGCGTTTATGGCCTATATATTGGAAGGGATAATGGGCTTGTATCTTCTCGGGCGCTACATGAAGTCCTGCAGCGGTGAGTTGCTGTGTGAGTTCAGGAATGGTTTTTTGTACGGTGCCTTTTGGCCCTTCAGCTGCTATCAAAATGTCATCCATGTAATGATATACTAAAAATGAGGGGTGGCTCTCTCGAAAGGGGGTGAGAACCTGGTCTACATAATATTGGCACATAGTTGGGCTATTCAGCATGCCCTGAGGTAAAACCTTCCACTGATATCTAGCGGTAGGCTTAGCATTGTTATATTCTGGCACCGTAAATGCAAACAAGAGGCGATCACTTTTATTCAAAGGTATAGAGAAAAAACAGTCCTTCAGATCAATTATAATGAGGTCATAATTATGAGGAATAATATTAGGATTAGGCAAGCCGCATTGTAATGCCCCCATGGGTTGGAGGACGGCATTAATGGCCCTCAGATCCTGAAGAAGCCTCCATTTCCCTGATTTCTTTTTTACGACAAAGACAGGAGTATTATAAGGACTTTGTGATGGTTCAAGGTGACCTAAAGTAAGTTGTTCCTTGACTAAACCCTGTAAGGCTGATCGTTTTTCTACAGGTAGTGGCCATTGATCAATCCAGACTGGAGTTGAAGATTTGAGTTGAAGTTTGAGAGGGGTAAGAGTTGCCATTGGCTAAGGAATGGTTAGCGTGGCATGAAATTGAGAGAGAAGGTCCCGTCCCCACAGATTAACGTGAAGAGGAAGGATGACAGGCTGAATGTAAGCAGTAGTGGAGACTCCAGCAGAAGTGGCAGAAAGCCACTTAGAACTGACCTTTGCCGTTTGAACACCGCCGACTCCCCGGACAGAGGGGGATTCTTTGGTTGGCCAGATAGGGGGCCACTCAGAGGTACGGATGACGGAAATGTCTGCGCCTGTATCAACCAACCCTGTAAAGAGACGACCATTTAATTGGACGGTCATCATGGGCTTATTTCCTTCCACTGGGTGATCCAAAGCTAACAAATCAGAAGGGGGAGGAAGAATGACAAGAGTGGCAAGAATAGAACCCTTGGCCATTGAGAAGGGGCGGTCCCCTATGCAGGCCAGGGAAAGATTCGCTAAAGATTGATCATCATAGAGGAACGGGGCTGCCACCACTCCTTCAATAGGGTGGAGTTAGGAATAATCAGCAAAGGGTGCTGTGAAGGGACAGGAAATGTTATGGTCAGAGAAAGGGTGACGACAGATCCAGGATCTTCATAGACAATGGATTCAGACAGAAGGACTGGCAAGGAAGTAGGTACAGCCTTTGGAGTGGGGCTAGCTGTTGGCCCCGAAACTAGTTTTCCGGCTGTTGCTAAGCCGGGCGGGGATTGGTGCAGCACTGGCTGGCCCAATGGAAACCGTTGTAGCAGCGCGGGCACAGTTTTTGGTTTGGAACCGGCGGGGTGGCCGCGCCCACGAGGGGCGCTGCCGCCACCCGGAGCACGACACTGTGAATGAAAATGGCCAGGCTTCCCGCAATTATAACAATTTCCCTTCAGGCGAGAGGTGAACAAAGCAAGAGTAGAAGAAAGAACTGAAGCTAAAGCCGCAGTGCGGTAAGATTCCGTGCCTACTTCCTGGCACGCATGAATATAATCCGCAAGATTTTGAGTTGGCAAGGCTTGAAGGGGCTTGAGAATTTTCTGACAGTCCACATTAGCATTAGCAACGGCTAAACGCATGAGAAGTTCTCTCTGAGCGGCAATATTATCCACCTGCCTGCTAATGGCATCTGTGAGACGATCAATAAAGGAGGTATAGGGTTCAGAGGGTCCTTGAAGGATAGAAGTAAAGGAGTGGAAAGGTTGCGAGGTGTTAGGGAGCCGCTTGAAGGCATTTAGCACAGCTTCCCTCATAATCGGGTACCCCCCCGCTCCCATAGTGATCTCTTGCGCGGGGTTTTGCACCGTACCTTGGCATAAGAGATGATCAAGAGTAACTTCTGCTGGTAGTCCAGCTGCAGCAGCAGCGTTAATACCGAGGCGAAATTCATTGTGCCAGGTGGCAAGCGAAGCGGGAGAGAGAAGCATAGAGGCAATAGCTTTCCACTCTGAAGCGAGAACCAGATGATGTGTAGAAATGTTGGCTAAAAGTTGGCGGGTATACGGGAGTCGATGCCATACTTAGAAGCAGCAGTTTTTAATTCCTTTAACAAAGTCCACTCCAATGGGGTATAATGAGGGACAGGATTACCCCCGGCAGCAGGGGTTTGAAGAATCATAGGGAAACAAGAAAGATCATCCGCAGATAGCTTTCCTTCTGCCAAAGCCGATTGAAAGGCATTACGGACAGGTGGATCTGTCGCCGCAGCGGAAGGAGGCAACGGAGAAGAGGGGTTCGGAGAAGAGTCAAGGGGTGGGGTGGAGTAGGGTGGAGGTGCCGAGGCAGCAACAGGACAAAGTACAGCGGAAGGTGGGTCTGAGGAAGACGGAATAGAATCATCAGGAAAGATAATATTAAGGGCGGCCATAACGGCACACCAAGAACAAATAATCTGAGGCGGAGCCCTGGGTGGTTCATGCATCCATTTTCCCCATCCGTTCCCAAGAGGAACGTTTAAGAGTGCCTTCCGCGGATACGCGGGCAGTGTTGTTGGACATAACTCAAAAAATCATCCAAATACTTTTTTGACAGAGGATATACGTTTGTGCTGCTAGCCTTCTGCAAATAATTTGCCTTCTTCACTAAAGCGAGAAGTTCATCCCTATGCTTGAGTTGAACTTGAGAAAGTGAGGAGCCCATACTTATGATGCGCGAGCCTATTCCAGGTGCGTAGTACAGGAGTGAAGGAAGCGCATTCCTAGACAAGAATCGCGCTTTGTCGGGACGACGTTGAGACGATCACGCCGGGTCACCAGTTGATGCGCTTGCGGGTCCCACTACCGGGATGAATTAGTCAGCTGACGACCTGCACCCGGGCAGACTGTCCGGGCGGGCTCCTCTTGGCGGCAAAGATGACAGCAACACAAAGGTTTCTTTTGGTGAGAGGAAGCCCAGATGGTACTACGCACCTCTCTTTTATTGTGCAGCAAGCGGGGCGGGGTGGTTATGTTACACATGAGGAAGTTTAGACAGGAATAGGGAATATTGCCATATATGGCTACACCTTATGCTATAGCCAATTCACGTTTTGCACGTTGCTGTTCCACAATGTCGCCCTATATGTGTATTGTATGTGTATTGGGTTTTCTGTGTACGTGACTTCCTACTGATGTGTCATGATATTGCAACACCAGGCGTATTTGAAATCAGTCCAGATTGTCACATCAATTCCTTCAGCCAACTCTAAGGCCCTTTTCAGAGCAAACAACTCGCACTTCTGCGCAGACCATGAGGAAGGGAGGGAGCCCTTCTCTATGACCTTCCCTTCTCCTGTCACGACTGCAAATCTTGACTTCCTTTTTCCTTCCTCAACCCTGCTTGATCCATCCACAAACCACCTTTCCCCATCTTTCAAAGGAGTCTCTTCCAGATCCTCCCTCACCTTTGTCATCAAATCTACTTGCAACAAACAATCATGATCCTCAGCTTCCCACTCCTGTCTTCTCCCTTCTAGGAATTCTGCTGGATTCAAATTCCTGTCTGTCCCAATCACTACATCAGGGATGGTTCTCAAAATGGTCTCATATTTGAGAATCCGCCCCTCTGTCATCCAAGTTGTTGCCAACTGACTTAGCACAGAAGTGACCTGATGAGGAGAATGCACCACAAGGCCCCCCCCCACAAAGGTTAACTTCTTGCTCTCTACCACCAACATAGCTGTAGCAGCCACAGCCTGCACACAGATTGGCCATCCCCTTACCACCGGCTCCAGAGTTTTGCTCAGAAAGGCGATGGGCTGGTATTGCCCCCCCCTCTTCTGTGCCAACACTCCTAGTGCCATTCCCTGGGCTGCTGACACATACAGATGAAATGGGAGCTCTAAATTGGGCAAAGCCAAAACCGGTGCGGATGACAGTGCCTTCTTTAAACCTTCCCATTTTTCATCATCTCCCCTAACCATTCTATACTTTCTCCTTTTCCTACCAGCTTCCTGTGCAGGAATTGAGCTAGCACAGTGCACTGGTCCACCCAGACTCTGCAATACCCCAACAATCCAAGGGCTTTTGACTTAATGCCCCAAATATTTCACCTTCCTTTCCACAAACTGGATCCTTTCCCTTGAAACTGTCAATCCTTGCTCTTTCAGCCAATTTAACAAAGCCACAGATGCTGCTCTAACCTTTTTCTCTTTCTCCCCAGTCAACAACAAGTCATCCACATACTGAATCAACACGATCCCTTTCCCTTTCTCAAAAGACACTAACTTTTCTTCCAAAGCCTGTCCAAACAACGAAGGGCTCTCAGTATAGCCCTGGGGAAGTACTGTCCACCTCAATTGCTGTTTTCTCCCAGTCTCAGGATCATCCCAGTCAAATGCAAACAGGTCTCTACTTCCCTCCTCAAGGGGGCATGCCCAGAAGGCATCCTTCAGATCTATCACAGTAAACCATTCATCTTTGGGAGGAATTCGTCCCAAGATAGTATAGGGATCAGGAGATCCTCCTCAAATCATTAACTAATCATCCTTATTCCCTTCCCGGTATCCCACAGCTGGATACCGAACACAGGCAACAAATCTCTCCCCAGCAAATTCACTCCAGAATCAGGAATATACAACACTTCAGCTTCAGTCACCACTTCATTCATTTCCAGTCTAATTTGTTCAAACACACTCACATCCTGCGATTTTCCACTCACCCCAACTACGTTTATCACTTTCCTTGATCTATGTGCACCTTCTACCGGGTCACACACAGAAGTCCGGCTTGCGCCGGTGTCTATCAGGAACAGCCGCTCCTGATGGTTAGGACCCACTAAAATGTTTACCAATGGCTCCCTGCAGGTCCTCTTAAAGGAGCCAGAACAGCCCTAATCATCATACAATGCATAACTCCGCTCTTCTCGGTTGGTAGGACACTCGCGTGCAAAGTGACCTTCCTTCCCACACTTGAAGCAGCTTCTATCCATTCCAGGCTGTCTCATTGCCATGCCTCTTCCTCTGGAACCTCTTCTTCTACCTCGAAAACCTCCCTGATTGTATCCCCCAAAATTCTCTCTTCTTTCTCCAATTGGACCCTTCCCAAAATTCCCACTTTTCTTTACTTTGCTCTTTGTTACAGCCTGTACAGCTGCAACCATCATTTGTGATTTCTGTCTGGTTTTTACAGTTCACAAAAACTTGTTGGGCTGCTTTCAGGAGATCAACCATTCCCACAGCTCCCCAATTATCCATTTTCTGAATTTTCTATGGAGAATGTTTGATCTCCTGCCACTGCCCCTTGTTGCCCATTCACACTTTCATTCCACGCTCTCCAGCCTGAGGTCTGGATGAGATTCCGCTCCTCAGGAGTAAATAGATGTCCCAAAATGTACATCAGCTTCTGGTAAGTGTAATCATTCGGACCCAACCATAGCTCTAACTGTTCGGCCACCTCATGAGCATTTTCATGAAGCTTTGGAAGAGTCTTCTTCAATTCTCGCAACTCGGCTGGTTTTATGGGGACAGCCACAAGGACTGTCACCGGATTGCCTGCAGCATTGATCCCATTAGGGACTTCCCTAAGAGGAAATGCATCCACTTCAGGTTTTTGGCTGAAGGGAAAATTTTGAACATCTCTTCTCAACTGTTCCACTTCTTTTCTCAGCCTCAGATAAGGCAGCTGAGGAGGGGGTTGTGGCGCCGGCAATGGCGGGGCCACTGGAACATTGGCTGGTACATTATTCAAGTTAGGATTTGAGGGCGGCGGACTCTGAAGCCAATCATCCATCACGCTTTCATTGCCCTTCTGTTACAAATTTCACATGAAACCATACCTCTATGTATGCGATTTGGGTGCTCATTTTGTGTTGGAGAATATAGTCTCGCAATTTGGTCATCCAATAGATACTGGTTTCCCCCTCAGGACTCCAGTGATATGGAAATTTAGGATCAATCAGAGGATATTTTGGCCATCTATCTCGACAAAGATAAATCATGTTTTTCTTTTCGAGATGTCTGGTGAATTCCTTTAGATTCGGGGAGAACCACTGAAGTAGTTGTCCCAGGGGCGAATCTACCAGAATAGGTTTTCTGCCATTGTCAAATCTTCCCTGTTCCAGACAGGCTTCTTCCTGGTCTCCAAGACCCTCGCTTTGTCCCTTTCCCATCTCTATTCTTTCAGGCTCCCAGAGCCTTGACTCACCAGTCCCAGTCCTCCAGCAAGCGCTGGATTCTCCCAGAGAGTTTAAGGACCTCTTTCTTCCAGTCTCCTAGTCCCAATCCTCCAGCAGGCGCTGGATTCCCCCAGGGAGTTTAAGGATCTTTCTCTTTTGGGCTACAAATGAAAGGACCTGATCTGATCACTCCTGGACTCTCCGCAGTCAAAGGATGTGTGGGCGTCCCCAACTCAGATCGATTTCACAAACTCTCAGCCGGCATTTCGTCTCAGTTCTTTTTCCAAGGACCGTCTAGATTTAAAGTCACCTCGGGAGTCTGACCGAATTCGGGGAGAGGTGCCTCTCAATGGGAGGTTGTGGCCACTCTCTTACCTGGTCCCCGCTTTCCAGTCAACCATCGTCGAGGATCCCGGACGAGCCCCCAAATTGTGAGATTGTGGCTAAAGAAAAACCACCAGGATTCAAAGTTGATCCAAGGAAAAAGGCTTTATTGGATATTCATCTGCAAATGGCTTGATTTACAATACATCTTTCAGGATACATTTTATTATCTTTTTGGTACCCAGCACATAACAAACACTTTCTTACCCGGTATCTGGCATTTCAAAGACATTCCAAAAAGTGTGATAATTCCCAGCGCTTCAAAGACGTTCCAAAAAAGTAACTGGGGTCTGGTACTGCACTCCCTTACTCCAAGGACATAATCTACCTTTCAATATGAGATTTGAGTCATAAAAAGGATACTTTATTAAGGCTTCTCACACCAGGGTCCCTCCTGGCAGCCCCCCTCCCTGAAGTGGGGGGGCCGGGGAGCCCCAGACTGGCACTTCCCCCTTCCTGGGGCTGCTTCTCCTGAGGCTGGGCCAGAGCCCCCACCCGGCCCCTTTCCCAGTGGGACTCTCCCCCTTCTGCTGCCCTGCGACCCCCGCCCCCGGGGCTGGCAGGGCATCTCTGGGGCTGCAGGGAGGAAACGGCTCCTGGGGGGAGAGCAGGGACCCCCCCTTCAGCCCCCCCTCCAGACAGGGAGAAGCTCCCCTGGGGGTCAAGGGGGATCCTTTCCCCTCTCCAGCCGATCACAGTGATCCGGGATCTCTAGGGGGAGAAAACACCTCCAGATTAAAGGGCGTTTTTGAAGGTGCAGCTGCCCCTCTTCCCACCCCAACATAAGCCGCCTTCCACCAAAGCCCCCCCCCCCAATTGCAGGCTGCCCTCTGCAGGGACCCGCTTCTTAGGGCGGCTCCTCCCTGCCAGACCCTCTTGCAGCCCTGGGGGTGGGGTTCTGGGGTGCAAAGCCTTCGCCCTTCCCATCAGGCTGGACATGGAGAGAAGCAGACGCGGCGTTGAGGCCCGACGGGAACGGGGAGGGGATGATGGGCCGCAAAGGAGCGTCTCGGGGCTCGAGAACGGGCCAACGCCAAGGGAGACCGGGGGGATTCATGTGCTCTGTAGTCCGCCTCATCCGTGCCTGACTGATCGAGGCGCAGCGCAAGGGTTAAGGCCAGAGAGCTGCGACGTCCTAGAGCGGAAAGGAATGCCTACTTCCGGCCTTCCTTGGAAAAGAGCCTCACAGGTGGAATTGTCTCTCCATCCAGCGGCTTGGGCAACGTTCGCTCGCGCATGCGCCCTTCTTCCTCTGAAACTGCCGCTCCCGGCTTTCTGCGCCCGATGCTGCGAGGCTTGCCCGGGGCGGAAAGGAGGGGGGACGTCTCCGCGGGGGGGGGGGTCGTGCGATGGAAATCGGGTCTGCTCTGCCCCCCTGCGGGGAGGCGGGGCCAGGATTGGGCTCCTCCCCTTTCCCCGCCTTGAACTGCTCGGGTGGGGACCCTGGAGCGATGATGGGACTTTGTGCGCAGGCAGGGCTGGGTCTTTTTTGGGGGCGGGGTCCTAGAGGCTGCTGGGGGGGAACCAAAGGGCCTTTCGGGTTCCCCCTTGGGCGGGGGGAGGCGTGTGGAAGGCGGTGGGAAAAGGGCCTGGGTGCCCCTCCCGTGGGAAAGGAGCGGCGTATTTTCCCACGCCTGGCAAGATTCCACCCTGGGGGAGGGGAGAAATCCTGGGATGTATAGAATATATACTGTCTGTATAGACTCCATAGGATGGGTAGAATGTCTGCTGGAGGTTGGACTTCTCTCTCTCTCTCTCTCTCTCTCTCACACACACACACAAATACACACACTTGTGACAATGATTTTAACTTTGTTGCTTGTATCCTAATGGTTTTTTGACTGTTTCCTAAGTATGATTTGATTGCTTATTGTTTCCTATGACTATCATTAGGTGTTGTACCTGATGATGCTTGATGAATGTATCTTTCCTTTTATGGACACTGAGAGCATTTGCACCAAGACAGATTCCTTGTGTGTCCAATCACACTTGGCCAATGAAGCATTCATACACGCCCACACTCACACACCCACACACTCACCACAAATTGAGCAGTCCAACTTTAATGCTAACCAACCTAGCTGGGCTGCCCAGCGGCCTCCCTCTTCTGCCTCTGCAGGACCCCCAAAGGTGGTTTGCCCAGCCATCGCCCCAGTGGGAAGAAACCAGGAGAAATTTTCAGCCCTCGAATTGTAAGGAAGCAGAGATGGGGAAGGGGCTTCTTGGGGGCTCCATTTGCCCTTCTTTTCGCCAGGGGAGCAAGCTTTGCTGGGAAGGGATCCAGGCAGCCCTGATCTTTAAGGAGGAGAGAAGTTCAAAGTTCTCAAATTGTTCAATGAAACTTTTTGCCTGAAGCCAAGTTCTCCAGCAGGGAAAGTTTGGGGGGGTGGGCTCAGGGGGAGAAGAGAGAAGCTGCCACAGACTCCCTGTCTCTGCCCAGAGTCTCCCGGGAGGATTCAGCCACAGAGCAGAGCTGAAACTTTGATCATAATTCTCCCTCTCAGGAGGGATCCCTGGATAAGTCAGCTGGTTCTTGCACTCAGAGTTTGTTGGGCATTTCTCTGCAGGGAAATGAAAGGGAAATAATCCCAATGTGGTTCATAATGACAGGGGCAGAGATTGAATTAAATCCGTCATCTGGAATTGAGAGGTTTGGAAGCTTCATTCTTGAAATTGGCCCCAGGGGGAATACATGGCACCTGTGGCTGAAGACAAAAAGAAGTGTGACATTTGTTGGCATCGTGGTTAAAGAGACAATCCCGGGAGACAGTTAATGTCTGAGCATGTCACAGGTGTGAAATGGAAGCAACATTTTCTTTCTTTTGAAAACATGCTCAGTGACACCTTCACAAAGGGGTTGATGTAATAGTGTGGCCAGATTCCAAGAATAAAATGAACTTTAATGGAAAAACTAGTTATCAGAACTTTGCATAGTTGAAAAAAATCACACCCAAAAACAAACACACGCACAGAGAGGGAGAAGTCAGAGACAACCAAGTGAAAAGAGATGGAGGAATCAAGGCAGCCTCTCACCCCATGTGGGGAAGGGAGGGAGGGAAGGGGAGCTCAGGAGCTTCGTGTTGCAGATGGAAAACAGACATGCAAAATCCTCTTTCAACCTCCTTCTTTGAGGCCTGGGGATGCACAAACCCATATCCCATGTTCCCCTGCCTCCCTTTTCTTTTTTTGTATATTTTTTTTATTTTTATATTTTAAAAAACATCTCTTGGTGAAGAGCGTGGTTCCAGGTTTTTACATTTCAATACAAAATGACCATAGTTACATATTCATCTTTCGTGTTCAATTTCATATCGTAGTATTACTTATTCCATTTTCCTTTAAATATTCTCAAATATTCTTATATTCATTACACTTATCCAATTCCAATTCATATCATAACTTATTTCATTATTCTTTAAATATTCTCATATCTTGTTTTACAGTATTATCTAAGGTTCTTATTTCATTTCTATATTCAGTACATATATTTACTTTTATCTGTCACATTTGCAATTTCATCACATACTATTATTCCATTCATTGTTCAATAGGTTCCATCCTAATTCTAATAATCCAGATGTCCCCTTTAATTGTCAATTCGAGCTTGCCACCCTTTTGCCTTATACACTCCCCCAATTTATTCCCTTTAAATCATTTTAAAGTTTTACCCTAGTATAGTCATTTTTTAATTATCACATTCTACATTAATAATAATCTAACTACTACATATCACATGTATGTATGTATATGTATATGTATGTATATGTGTGTGTGTCAGATTCCTCATGGTATTTTTTTCTCAATTACATTCTAAATCATCTATTTCAAAAATATTTATTCAATTAATTTTAGAAACTGATAATAGTCTTTCCATTACAATTCTCATCTCATTTTAACTTTATTCACTGCTTTATTAAATATAAATTAATATTCTTACAGTAAATTCCCATTTCCATATCTATTTCAATTAAATCTATGTCTGGTTTAACAATAATCCTTAAAAGAAAAATATCAGTTCCATTCTTTTCCATTTTTAAATCTATGTTCTTATATATCACGACACGTTACCTTGCAGAATCCCCCCTTCCTGTTCTTCTACCCATTGTCTCTCATTCTCCTGACTATATAATTTTTTTCATTGTTGTTTGCTTTCTAGTCATTTTCTAGTCCTTTCTCTTAATTCCCACTTTTTCCTTTATAATTTCTCTCCATTTCTTATTCCAATTATTTATTTTATCCCGCTCCCTCTCTTGATTTCTCCTCTGTAATTCCCTCTTCTGCTGTTTCCTTTTGTTTAATTTTCCAAACAATTCCCCCTTTAATTATCACATCAAACCTCACATTTTTTAACTTTAATTCTTTTTTTCTTGTTTTAGTGTTGTTCCACTTGTTCTTTAGGGCTGGTTTCCTCTTTATTTCACTCCTCCCCCTCTGTTTCTCTTTGTTCTTCTTTAATCTGCATTACTATTTCTAATTCTTGTAGTATAATGCTGTACATTTCCAAGCTTTCTTTCATCATTTCCTTCCTATTTCCACACACATTTCTCCCATTTTGTACACTACTACTTCTATTATTTTCCTTTCTTTAATATGTATGTCCAATCCAATTGTCTAGTAGTTTATTGCAACCAGCGTCCTTTATATTAAATTTCAACAGTCAGTGTCCGTAAATCTTTGTTTCCAGCTTCCTTCTGTTGATTTCTTTTCCAACTTCTTCCCAAAGTCACCAAATAATCCCAGGGCAATTTCTCCATGTATCTTTTTTCCCTTGTAATATTCTAGTATTTCACTTTTCAGGGTTTTTATTTTATTATAATGGAATTCCTTTTGTTTCCTTTCAAATTCCAATTTTAAAAAGACCAAGCACTTTTCAAAGAGTCACTGAAATTTTCCCTTTGCCATTAAGTGGTGGGCTCAGTTCTGTTTCCACGTTCCACCCTTTTCCCTTTTCCCCTTTTTAAACTTTCATTAATTTCATTAATTCCAGTTATTAGCTATTCTTTCTTTTTAACACGTTCAACTTCAGCGTTTAATTATGCCTATTTAGTGCCAAAATCCAAATAGTTCCCCTGCCTCTTTTTCCGATGTAGAGGCCAGGCAAGTCCTGGGAAGAGGGAAGCCCAAGTCCCATGTTCCACTGCCACTTTTTTTCATACATGGGGCACTCGGGAAAGCAAAGCCCAGATCTACAGAGAGGGCTAGGAAAGAGGAAGGGATTTGAGGGAGTCCCCCATTTCTGGGAAGAGACTAACCTGGTTTATGAGTCCCTGGTTGAATGCTGGGGGGACGCAGCCCCGGGGTTTCTCCAGCCTCACTTGGGCTCCGTGTCTTTCCAGGAGAGGCTCCTGTCAGGAAGAAGCCATGCAGGGCCGGGTCTTCAGAGGGGGATCTGGGGTTATCTGGGAGGGAGAGTGGGAGAGGAGGGAGGGAGAGACGGAGAAAAAAAGAAAATAGATTGAGCAACCTGTGAGTTAGCCAAGTCTTGGTGCAGGGCTTTAACTCCTCACAAAAGGGAAGAAGGGAGACCACCATTTTCCAAAGTTGGAAGTTGAAGATGAAGGGACTTTAATTCCCAGAATTCCCTGCCCAGCATGATGAAGTCCATGCCTTATTGGGTGGGGAACTCTGGGAGTTGAAGTCCATTCCTCTTCAAGTTTGAAAAACACTCATGCAGACCAACCTCTCTCCACGCGTTGCCTCCATTTTGAGAAACAACAGAGACCCCTGAAGAGACCCTCAGTCATGGGCCGGCTTGCAGAATGCAGAAAACGTGGTTTCTTATGGCCATCAGAAGTAAAACATGCCACGGTGAATTGGACTGACCCTCAATATCCCCTAAAGACCCGGATCCTGGTTTGGGAGACATCCCAGCTGGTTCTGAGGCCGCCCTGGAGCCAAGCCTGGGACGCCCTGTGAATCCGGCCCCTTCCTGGCCCTTAAGGCTCAGGCAGAGTCACCCAAGCTCCCCGGATCCTGAGTGAGGCTCTCCAGCCCCAAACCTCCCTGGGCCAGGCATGGCTGGCAGGACCTTCAAGGAGAGCCTCCTCCTCCTCCTCCTCCGTGGCCGCTGCTCTCTGGCTGGGACCCCTGAGCCCCCTGGCTCCTCCCTGGGGGACGGAAGAGCCTCCACTGGGCCTCCCTTTGGGGCCTCTGCTAAGGCCACAGCTGGGGCTGAGGATGACGGGGGCTGGAGTCCAGGCCTTTGGGAGGCCTGCATGGGAACCCACTCAATCCGGGCAGGACAGAGATCCACCCGGAGGACCTGGGAAAAACCCCTGGAAAGCAGCCCCTCCCTCCTTCCTTCCTCCCAACGCCTGGCAGGAGAGAGAGAGAGAGGAAACCAACCCAGAGAGGGTCACCGCCACGTTCTCCCTTTTTTCTTGGTCTTGGGATTTGCCCCCAGCCTTTCTGCCCTGGGGAGCAGCAGCCCCAGTATCCTTAGTCCTGGCCTCACTGGGAATACTGGAAACCAGCATCCAGAACCATTTCTGTGGCTCCAAGCAGGAGAAAGAGCATCAAAGTCACCAGTTGATCCTCTGAACACCCAAATCTCTATCCAGGTTTGTCCAGACATTGTGGGGGGATCACTGACCCCCACCCCAACCCCTAAAGCTGCCTCTCTGTCCCATTCCCATTGTCCCAACTTTTTTCCCTGAATGCCAAACTCTGATCCGGTTCACACATTCCGCCAACCCCCGTTCGCTCAGCCGTAGTTTACTCCAAGTGTTGCAGCTGCTGAAAACCCCCAAGGAGCCAGAAATGGATCCTAGGAAAAGCTCCCCATCCTGTGTGCAGACAGGCTGAGTTGACCCTCCCCACTAGGTGAGTCCACACAACGCCCTTAACCCAGGTTGATGGAAGAGAACTGCAATGTCGGCAAAAGGTGCCAGGCCAAAACACATAAACCAGATGGTGGCATAGCGTGACGACCTGCTTCCCGCATGAACACAGGATGGGGGAAGGTTCCCACCTGCCAGAATGCATGAAATGGAGTCAACCTATTTCAAAATCTCCATCCATATTTTCAGGGGCTCCAAGGACGAGACCCCCGCCCCTTAGCGGCTCCTTTGTGGGAAGGGAAGGGAGAAGGAAGCCACTTTGAGACTGGTTCCCTCTAAAGCCCACCTCCTCTGCACCCCCAGGAAAGACTCAGGACTGGCTGTGGGCAAAGCCTGGCTGAGATGCACCCAGCTTGCTAAAATTGCTGCAGAAATGCCTGGAAACACCTGGATGCCCCCAGCAGCAGTTGGGAACTTGGCCCACTCAAGGCAGCCTGGGAAAGAGGGCTCCTTCCTTCCCAAAGCAGGTGAAAGAGGACTCAAACTCCCATGAGGCTCAAAGGAGTTGGGCTCACTCAGCTCAATGGATCTGAGCCCCTGAAGCCACCTGGAGGGACCTTCACCCAATCCCCTTGCAGGGACTTTTCCTGGGGTCCTGCAATGGGGACTGAGGGGCCCCACCAGTGCTGGGCTTGGCTGGAGGGCCAGGTGCAATCCTGAGCCCCCAAAAGGCACCGGAAGCCCCATTAATCTCCCAAGAGTCTCTCCTCCAGCCTCGGCCCTTCCTTCTGGCCTGGACCAAGCTGGGTCGGCTTCACACAACTCCTGACCCCTGCGGGAACAGCAGCTCCCACCTGCCAGGTGCAAAGCTGGCACACCAGACTCGGTTCCTGGCAAGAGATGCAACCTGGGGACCCTCATCCCATTCACTCCCCACCTGCCCTGGGCCCCCATGGGGCAGATTCCCCCCACCTGCCCAGCAAGGCCCGAGGGAGCCCTCTCCACAGGGCGCCCCACTTCCCAAGGCAGGAGGAGGAAGAAGCGCCTGGCTGTCCCCAGGGGAAATTGGCAGCAGGGGCCCAGGCTGACCTCCCCTCCCCCCTGGACCCCACCAGAGGGGGTCAGAGCCGCTCTCCCTTTCAGCCAATCCCAAGGAAGGCTCCTTCCTCAGAGGCGGGCTTTCCGACAGCACCTCAGCTGCCCAGACCAGATTGGGGGGGGCTCCCCCTGCCTCCCTCTCCCCCAGCCCCCCTCCCTCCCTGCCCTCACTAGGGAGGGGGCAGACCCCCTGCAGACCCCCTTGGCCCTGACCGATAGGCCCAGCCAGGATGCCTGGAACGGTCTGGACGGAGGCAGGAGGGAAACCTGCTCAGGGTCCCCAGAGTCCCAGCAGAAGGGAAGAAATCGGGGGGAGGGTCAGAGAGATCCCCAAAGGAGGTGGACGGGTCTCTCCCCCTTGTCTTTCCATGGGAACTCAGACTCCCCTGAGGATAGTTCGAAGTCACCCATGGAGCTTTTCTTTTGAAGGCAGGATTAGAATGGAAGGAAAGGAAATAAATAGGAGGAGGAAAGGAAAAGGAAGAAGGGAAGGAAGTGAATAGATGAGGAAGGGAGGAGGAAAAGGAATAGGAAAGGGAAGGGAAGGGAAAGAAGGAAAGGAAAGGAAAGGAAAGGACAAAGAATAGGGAAAGAAGGGAAGGAGGATCCCAGAAGGAACCAGCATGGTTGCACAAAGACCCCGATAACCTGAAAGAAGACAAGAGAGACAAATATCAAAGGCAGAATCAGGGAGATGCAACTCAAGCAGAGCCCCCATTTTTGGGAAACCAGGAAATCGGAGGCTCCAAATGAACGAAGCCAAAAGCTGAAAGGAGGAAAAAGAGATTTCTTTCCAAAGGAATGGGGGGGACTGGGGGCGGCAGGGATGGTCGGGGCACCCTGGATCTCCACGGGGGAGAAGTGCTCGGGGGCGGCAGGAGAGCAGCAGGGGGGGGAGCATCGGACCTCTTCCCAGCCCTGGGCCACAGCGGGTTTCTCTGTCTCTTGGGAAATGATTCCTTCCCCAATCCGAGCCTGCCTGAGCCCCATCATCCACTTCCCTCCCTGCCTGGGATCAATTCCTCCATTCAGATAAAGGAAAAAGGGAGCTTGGACAGAGCTTCTGGCCAATCTCCGTTCTTCGACCCAGGAAGGTCACACTGGCCCATCCAAATGGTTCTTGGGTCCCTCCAGCCATTGCTCGACTGAGGTCGCAGGAGGGCCAGGGTGGCTGAGAATCGGGATAGAAGGCACCACATAGACTCAACAAAGTTCCCCACCACAACAGACCTTCAGACACAGGTTGTGGCCTCCCACACAGTCCTAAATGGTGCCTTTATGTGGCATCAGGAAGGAACATGGGATCAACCACACAACCCTCACCCTATGGGGTGCCCTAGCTGTTGTCCCTGGTGGCAGATCAAAGATTGTGAATCCCATTCCTGACACCAGTTTCTGTGGAATCAAATGCAGGATCCAAACACGCCAGTAATCAAAGCTCACTGGTGGAATTATTCATTCAGTGTCCGCTGGAGGAATTTCCCTCTAGAAAACGGCAAGACAGATTTCCTCAGAAAAAAAGATATACTCGTATTTATACATTTGTGGAAAGGAGAATAAAGGGATAACCATCAATATGAATATGATATAACCATGAATATTCATAATTTGCACACCTAAAGGTACTTTCATGCCCACCCACTGTTACCATCCTCAAGAAAGAGATATTGTCAAAATAAAAGGTTGCACATGCAGTAACTCTTTATTTATATCTTGGTAACACATTCTCATTCCTCCAAGAAATTGGTTTCCTCACATTCTTCCAGACACTCTTTATTTATTTGAATAAAAATAATTACCCCACTCATTATGGAAAATAGCTTTTCCAAAAGTATTTCTTAACAATTTCATTAAAAAGAGCATAAAAAGAGCATATAATTTTTTAAAAAATGCAGCTAGGTATGTGAAGTTGAGGGAAGTTCTTGGATGGTAATTGGATGGATGTAATGTGTAGAATCTTCATAGGAACCTATGTTATTAGAGGTTAACAATGAATCATATAATCTTCTTAGGCAAACCTCCTGAGTCCTGCCATATGGCAGTTAGTATACTGGACTTGGAGGATACCTACAGTATCTTGTAACACCTGGAAGCAATCTGGAATTAAGGAGAAACTTCCTATCCGTGAGAACAATCAACCAGTGGAACAGCTGGCCTTCAGAGGTTTTGGGTTCTTCAACATTGGAGGCTTTTAAGAAGAGATTGGACAGTCACTTCCCTGAAATGTTATAGTTTCTTCTGCTTGATCAGGGGCTGGACTAGAAGACCTCCGAGGTCCCTTCCAGCTCTATCCTATATCTTTCCTCTGGTGTCACCCACCTTTCTGAATGGAGAAGGTCCCCTCTGGACGAGGAACACAGTCGTAGCAGCAAATGGGCTCTCCTTCTCGAGATCTCTTGACAAATCCAGAATGACAATTTTCCACACATCTAGATTGAGGCAGGGACTGAGCAGAGAAAAAAAGAAGGAATGCCAAAGAAAAGATGTTAGGAGTCTCCATCCATGGAAAATAGTGGGAGAAATGGACATTAGGCAAGTAGCCTCTGGTCTTCACTGAGGTAAATAAGAAATCCGACTACTTTTAAACAGATGCAGGAACTGGCATTTTCTTCATTTAGTTCCTTCCTTTTGATTTTGGAATTTAACAATACAATAAAGTACTTGACTATCTAATAAAGTCTGGAGGGATGGAAGTGAAAAAAAGATTTAAATATGATGATATAGTCATATTAAAATTTAGCATAAGGTTATTCCATTAGCTTTTTAAATATGAAATTAAACTGTGATGAAGAAAGAAACCTCTTGACCAGTAAGATCTTGAAAGATTTCATAGCAAAGCCACCCCACTGAGGTCTTGTCTCTTGAAGAACTTCCATTAGAAGACACCAACCAGCATTGAAGGCCAACCACCCTGGGGACTCTGGGCTTGGCCCACTGGAAATGGGATCTCAGGCTTTGGAAAACAGAGAAAAGACACCAACATTTCTCCCACCTTATTGAGCCAGAACATCTTGTTCAATAGTAAGTTTCTGTCTTTCAAAATACGCCAGAGTCTTGTGCTCAATATCCTCCTTGGGAAGAACCAAGCAACCATCGATCATCAGATCTGCTGTTATCTCTCCATTTTCGTCCAAGAACAGTTTAGAGTTGGA